>NC_092166.1:27142830-27325330 GCF_045791955.1 Oncorhynchus clarkii lewisi | reverse complement strand
TGGGTTTGGCGGATGCCAGGAGAATGCCACTTACCCAAATGCATAGTGCCAACTGTGATGTTTGGTGGAGGACAATTAATGTCTGGGGCTGTTTTTTCATAGTTCTGGCTAGGCCCCTTAGTTCCAGGGAAGGGAAATCTTAATGCTACAGCATACAATGACATTCTAGATGATTCTGTGCTTCCACTTTGTGGCAACAATTTGGAGAAGGCCCTTACATGTTTCAGTATGACAATGCCCCCATGCACAAAGCAAGGTCCATACAGAAATATGTATCAAGATTGGTGTGGAAGAACTTGACTGGCTTGCACAGAACCGTGACCTCAACTTTATCGAACACCTTTGGGATGAATTGGAACACCAACTGCGAGCCATGCCTAATCATCAACATCAGTGCCCGACCTCACTAATGCTCTTGCGGCTGAATAGAAGCAAGAAGCAAGCAGCGATGTTCCAACATCGAGTGGAAGGCCTTCATAAAAGAGTGGAGGCAGTTAATCCTAAAAGAGTGGAGGCAGTTAATCCTAAAAGAGTGGAGGCAGTTAAAGCAGCAACGGGGGGGGGGGGGGGAATTTTGGAATGAGTTGTTAGACAAGCAGATGTCCACATAGTTTGTCATGTAATATATGTAGAATTTTGTAGGCCATCCATTAAAGTAGATCATGAGGGCATGGAAAGTTTGAGCCCCTCGGAGCTCTCCCCCCCCACCCAAAAAATAAATGTCAAATTTCACGCATCATGCCAATACAGGCCAATCAAATCGAGCTGTATATACAAACTGAGCGATGATAGAAGATTTGGATAAATAACTTGGTTTATTTCAAGACGTATAGTGAAAGAAAGGAACAGTTTTTATCAAAGCGGTGTGTGTGGAAACAATGGATCCTGACCAGTTCTCCTTCAAGCACAGGAGAGGTGATGAAATGCAACTCAGGATGAGGAAACGTGGCAGCTTCACACACACAATTTATATATATATAAATATATATATATATATATATATATAAATAAATATATATATATAAATAATATAATTAAATTGAGCCAAACACTATCTCCTAATGACAGTGAAAACATGTTTTTGCAAATCTACTCCATTTACATAATGCAAGTATTCACACCCGAGTCAATACTTTGTAGAAGCACATTTTGTACCGATTCCAGCTGTGAGTCTTTCTGGGTAAGTCTCTAAGAGCTTTCCACACCTGGATTGTGTAACACTTGCCCATTACTCTTTTCAAAATTCTTCAAGCTCTGTCTAATTGGTTGTTGATCATTGCTAGACAACCCTTTTCAAGTCTTGCAATAAGAGTGAAGTAGATTTAAGTCTAAACTAACTCACCACCCAGGAACATTCAGTGGTCTTGGTAAGACACTTGTGTAGATTTGGCTTTTTATTTTAGGTTATTGTCCGGCTGAAAGGGGAATTCATCTGCCAGTGTCTGGTGGAAAACAGACAACCACGTTCTCTGCGAGAATTTTGGTTGTGCTTACAGTAGCTCCATTCAGTTTCTATTTTATCCTGAAAATCTCCCCAGTCCTTTACGATTACAAGCACACCTATACCATGACGCAGCCACCACTATGCTTGAAAATATGGAGAGTGGTGCTCAGTAATGTATTTGCCTGAAACATAACACTTTGTATTCAGGACAAAACATTTTTTTGCAGTATTACGTCAGTGTCTTGTTGCAAACAGGATACATGTCAGAACATTTTTATTCGGCACAGGCTTCATTTTTTCATTTTCTGTCAATTATGTCAGATTGTGGAGTAACTACAATGTTTTTGAACCATCCTCAGTTTCCTCCAATCACAGCCATTCATTTATGAAATGGTTTTAAAAAGTTACACTTGGCCTCATGGTGAAATCCCCGAGCGGTTACCTTCCTCTTCCAGAAACTGTGTTAGGAAGGGCACCTTCATCTGTGTAGGGACTGGGTGTATTGATACACCATCCAAAGTGTAATTAATAACTTCACCATGCTCAAAAGGATATTTAATATCTGCTTCCCCCCCCCATTTACCTAGTTGCACTTCTTTACAAGACATTGGAAAAACTCCCTCGTCTTCGTGGTTGAATCAGTGTTTGAAATTCACTGCCTAACTGAGGAACCTTAGAAATGTCCTTATTTTTAAAAGAAAAGCTAAATTCTTGTCCATTAAAATAACATCAAATGTATCAGAAATACAGTGTAGACATTGTTAATGTTGTAAATGACTATTGTAGCTGGAAACGGCAGATTTTTTTTAATGGAATATCTACATAGACGTACAGAGGCCCATTATCAGCAACTATCACACGGGTTCCAATGGCACGTTGTGTTAGCTAATCCAAGTTTATCATTTTAAAAGGCTAATTGATCATTAGAAAACCCCTTTGCAATTATGTTAGCACAACTGAAAACGGTTATGCTAATTAAAGAAGCAATAAAACTGGCTTTCTTTAGACTAGTTGAGTATCTGGAGCATTTGTGGGTTCGATTACAGGCTCAAAATGTCCAGAAATAAAGACCTTTCTTCTGAAACACGCCAGTCTACTCTTGTTCTGAGAAATGAAGGCTATTCCATGCGAGAAATTGCCAAGGAACTGAAGATCTCGTGGTCTACCTGAAGCATAATCTTGACACAATAACAGTAGACGAAAGAGCAAGAGGCCGTATTCATCGGATGAAGAGGATTTCTCCTCATCACCAATGCCAAAAAGGTCACAAAGCACAGGGGAGCTGGATGGGTACTTTGCCTGTGTTTCAGACAGGATGGACTTGCTGCATTCCTTTCCATATATAAAATAAGTTGTCCCTCAAACTGAACACAGCTCTGCCTGCCTCTACCATCTGTGAGTGTCTTTTTAGCTATGTTGAACTGGTCTTCACTGCAAAGCGAACCAGGATAGACTCGATTCAGTTTGACAATCAGCTCCTGCTGAAACTGAATAGCAAGTTCAGAGAGAAATGAAGGCCTTGGGACATACTGTAACACCTTGTTGTTGCTCAAGGAACACTACATAACCTAATGTACTCTGTACCTAGTGCTCTTCACGTGTCCACCCGAACCCCCGAGACCCAACCAGGTCCAAAATAAAAATTACTTTTCCTTTGGTCCGAATCTGGTCATATTTGATTGTCATCGGGTCTATGTAACTACAGCTGATAGAGTGGACCTAAACACGGCTCTGCATAGTCTATAGCATATTTATTTTAAGTTAAATGAAAGCCTAGCCAACATATAAAGACCGGTTTGTTACTCAGAAGAGCTGATAATCAATTTTGGGTCTAGTCTAGACAGGGACTTGTTAGAATAGGGGTCAGGTCTGAGTGTCATTGGGTCCGGTAGAGTTCAGGTCTTATTGTTCTTGGGTACGGGTCCCCCTCTTTAAATATGAACTCAGGTCCGGGGTCAAATTCTTTGGAGCCGAGAAGAACTCTCGTCTCTACATGTAGCCTCTATATAATTGATCGATCTAATGCAATATCTAGAGCCCCTTCTGTATTTCAGGGAGGTTGGCTCACAATTGAGTATTTCCATGATGCTCCATTGTTGCATTCAGAGCTAATTTGACATCATTCTTTAGGTATGTCCAGTGTGCCCTGGCACTACTCCATTTGGACTGTTGTGAATTTGAGAGCGAGGGAAGGAAAATAGAGTAAATGGGTGATTTATTTTAAATACAAAATAATGTATTTCTTAAATTCATCAACACATTTGAATTGCTTTGCAATGTTTAATTTATTTTCAATTAGTATGGACAATTTTTTTTTTTTTTTTTAATATATATTTTTAAATATACAGATGTGCCTTGCTGCAACTCAAACAATACATTTACTTAATTCATACTGTACATTCATTTCTGCTTCCTTTTTCAATGTATTGCATGGAAAAGATCATGTGTCGCCGTAGCGAAATTAGCTATAAGGTACATTCTTTAATTTTTATTAACTAAATGACTTTAACTGACTAATTATTACTCAAATAATTTTACACACCAGTAGTTTTACTTATACTTGTATAACATATCATTAAACTAGCAGTACATCTACTGGAGTAGGATATTTCAGTATTTATGAAATAAAAAAATATCAACAACCCTATATTATGCCGTCTACCACATCTTCCCTCATCTCCGTCAGAATAAGGAGAAAAGATGAGAGAAGAGATGGTTAAGGTCATAAAGACCTCCTCCAGGATTAGAACCATCCATTTATACTGGCCTGCCACAAAGAGACCTGCTACAGAGGAGCACAATGCATGTGGAAAATAGTATGAAATTGGGAGTTGATGCTCTGTGCCTCCCAAATGGCACCCTATTCCTTATATAGTGCACTACTTTTGACCAGAGCCATGATTAAGAGCAGCTTACCGATCACTGTACCCATATGTACAGTACACAGCCAATCTGTAAATAGCACACCCGACTACCTCATCCCCATATTGTCATTTATCCTCTTGCTATTTTGCACCCCAGTATCTCTACTTGCACATCATCTGCACATCTATCACTCCAGTGTTAATGCTAGATTTGTATTATTTTGCCTCTATGGCCCGTTTACCTCCCTACTCTTCTACATTTGCACACACTGTACATAGTTTTTATATTGTGTTATTGACTGTAGGTTTGTTTATGTGTAACTCTGTGTGGTTGACGCACTGCTTTGCTTTATCTTGACCAGGTCGCAGTTGTAAATGAGAACTTGTTCTCAACTGTCCTACTTGGTTAAATAAAAGGTGGGGGGGGGAGACCCTTGCTCAAAGGTAGCGCTAGAGCTGCACAATTCAATGGAATTCACGTCGTTATGTAATGACATGTGCAATATCCATATCGCAAGAGATCCATTCCACTCTGTGTAACGTCCATTTTTATAGTGCACTCCGTTTTCCTTCTCCGTTTGTGGCTGCTTGCCACATAACAACAAGGCCTTCTGCGAACACCACACCGTGTGCCAATCACAGCAGGGATTAGTAGCAGAGTACGGCCTCTTCTCTTTCACATCAAACCATAATGTTCCCTCTCTTCTCCTCACATTCTTCGCTCTTCTACCCCCCCCCCCCCCCCTCCCCATTCCGTCCAGCCTTTTATTCACTACCATCTCATTGTCTCCCCACTCGCAGGTTCGGTCCAAACCGAACAGTTCGGTCCAAACCGAACAGTTCGGTTCAGCATCCTGTTCAGTGATGGTAGATTCAAAACCATAAAATCATTAGGGAAGCCCTAATGATAACAGTGGGCCTTAAGACAGCCTCTGTCTGCCGGCACGGCCATGTTATTTTCTCCTTGGATTAAAAAGAACCCATCTGTATTATTGCCATGTTTCAAATGAAAGATGAAGCGAGGGAGGGTGTTACTGCTGCGTTGTGTGTGTGTGTGTGTGTGTAACCACCGTGTTCCGTCTCGGCACAGAGAGAGTGTGGAGGAGTGGGGTGGTAATGGCTTGACACATATCACAGTGGTGATTCAGTGAGCGAGGGAGGATGGCAGGCCGTGGGAAGAAAAGAGGGAGAGCGAACAGAGAGACCGAGATTATGCATTGCTGAAATGACGTCAGCTCATTTCTCAGCGCCCCTCTAAATGAGACGGCGGGTTTTTATCTTTCAAAAAAAAACAGACGGAAGAAGAATAAAAAAAAAATATGTTTGACATGAGTCATAGCAAGTTATGTTAGAAGGGATGTCAGACCATTTTCCCAGTGGGCCAAAGTGCCATATTTATTGTTAAACAGTTTCCTGACAGCTCTTAGAGTAGAAATGGACACGCCTTTCAAAACACAGAGCTGCCAGTCTTCACTGCAGCAGACAAGAGGCATACTTAGTCTAGCGCTACATTAAGGGTGATGAAGATATTTAACATATAAAAAGCGGGCAAGGCTCTCTATTTACAGAAACACAATCGAGTCTGTTTTAGTCACTAACCGTCTGTGGCTGATAATTGCACTACTGAGAAGACTGGTCCATCTCGTTATGAGAGTTCTGCCTGGGCAGTCTGTGTGCCCTCGCGCTCTCACCGTGTGAGCTTGGTGCCTATCTGCTGCCTGGACTCCAGCCTCTCCTCGTCAGTCTGCATTGGCAGGATGTTCTTCTCCTCCAGCTCACTCTTAGATGGACGATTACTCAGCTTGACGGCCAGAGAGTCCTTCCTCAACACCTTCAGAGCCAGGGTACCTACACAAAGACAACAGGAGTTAAACAAAGAAATGACCAGAGCAGGGTACCTATAGTGCAGAGACGCTGCTAGTTAAAATAAAATACAAAACATCTGTGGCTTAGAGGACACTTATCTCTGTGTGTGTGTGTGTAAGAAACCCTTACTTGTAAAGAGCGAATCATCATCATCATCCTCGTCATCATATTCATCCTCATCTTTGTACATGCTGGGTAGGTCCTCATAGTCGGACTCGTTGGGCATGTTCTCCTTGTTGTCCTCGTCGATGACCACAGAGGGCACCTGGCTTCTGTCCAGCAGACTACACTGACCAGAATGCATTGCATTGCTGCAGGGAGAAGAGAGTCATAATGATGGATATAATCTTCTTCATAGTAATCTCGCCCATCTACCACTTTCCCATGGGAATCTAATGGTTGCTATAGAAATGCAAACGCGCTATAGAGTCATTATGACCATGACTCTACAAGTGGTTGACTCATTCTCATCTCCTGTGGAAGTAATCTGAGAAATTGAAGTCTTGCTGAAATTACCTTGACGCACCTCGGTGTGAGACGGAGGCTATGAGCTAGCCATTTCTGGATCATGGTCATTAGCACAAAATTGTCCATCTCGACTTGCAACCATTGAGCTAGTAAGACAGTCACACATTTCTGATTATCTGAGCCACAGGTTCCTAGATGGGAGTTCAGTCTGTTTGACAGCCACACAGTCTACATACCATGAGATAATTTACCACATCCTTCATGTCACAGACCATTCAGGTCAAATTAAACAAAGTGGTCAATTAACTGGTCGGTGCAAGGGACTGGCTGCATACTGCAGAGTGGGGTTTTAATCAACATATCATACACGGATATCACACAGACTACCCACAAGCCCCTGCTGTGAGCGCCCACTGAGGGCCGTTCAGCTCACCACGAGACACGCAAAGCAAGTAATCAGAGGACCAGGGAGGAAGGGTGTGTATGTTTTGTTTACTATCCTTGTAGGGACCAGAAGTCCTCACAAGGATAGTAAAACAAGGTCAATTAGGACAAGTGGGGACATTTCGCCAGCCCCCACAAGGAAAAGGGCTATTTTAGGCTCAGAGGTTAGGTTTACATTTAAGTTTAGGGAAAAGAGGATTTTGAATGGGAATCAATTGTTTGGTCAAAGAAAGAAAAAGATAGATAGATAGATAGGAGGACCCCCTGTTGTGAGGCTGTATTGTACTCATGCATGCATAGTCTACCTGAATAATTAAGGGTACCTAGCGCTTCTATTCTACCCCTCTACACATGCGATATGATAATACTGGCTCTGTCCCGTTTCAATTCATCTCAATTGAAAGATCGGGGCGATGAAGAATGGCTGACAGATTGATTCTTGTCATTTTTTTTTTTGTCCCATTTTTAGATTTCGGCAACCAAATGTTACATAAGCTATAGAGAAATGACATGCTCAAGTTACCAATACATTTCTCTGTATTCCTTTTTCCAATGTTTGGTAGGGTAGAGAACAGGACATGCTGTGCCAGGTTGGCCTTTGGAAGAGATCCGGGTGCCATGGTGCACACACAGACTGCTGTCAAAGTGGGCCACGCTGTAACAGTAGGACAGGGCGAGCTGGGTCAGACATCTACAGCAGAGCCACATGGTGGCAGCCTGACCCCAATATCACAAGACAGGGGCGACCTGAACTACAAACCAGCTGGACCTGCTACACTGAACATACATTGGAAAAAAGTATTCATATTTCATTTTGAAATAGAACTGATGTTACACTCAACTCCCATTATATAAAGTTGTGTCATCTCAAAACTATTAATTTCTACCTGCTATACAACCATAGAGACACAAATGACAGTTTTATTTAATACGGTGTATACAACTCACTTCTCCAGCCTCTGCAGGTTGAAGGCCAGCGTCTTGTTGAGCTCCTCGATGATGCGGCTGGGGGTGTGGCCTTGCATGGATCCGTACTGCAGCTGGAGCGGGTGGCTGTGGCCATGGTTGTGGGTGTGCCCATGGTTATGGTGGTTGCCACCCCCCAGGAGGCCCTGGTGGAGGTTGGCCAGGGCTGTGAGCTGCGAGGGCAGCAGAGGGCCATGGTGGGGGGGATGGCCCTGGGGGTGGCCCTGTGGAGGGGGGCACTTCTGCTGGGAGAAAGTGCTGAGGGGGGAGGGGGAGGAGCTGTCCATTCCCCCTTGAGGCACACAGATCATAACCTTCTTGGGAGGTAGCGGAGGAGAGAGCTTCCCTCCCTGGCCTGGCATACAGGACAGCTTCATCTGCTGGCAAGAGTCTGGAAAGAGAGAGATGGGTAGAGAAAGAAAAGACTGAAACAGGTAAACGTCAAGGTCACTTTTTTCTGAATTAGTGCAGGGACTTTGACTTCACTAAATATGCTTTGACATGTTACTTCTTCAAAGCCGCTAATTGTTGAGTATAATTAGGGCCATGCAGGAGTTTCCTGGACACGTGACCTGCGCTTGGCCATATTGTAAGACTCAGGCAGCAGTCCGATACAGTGGACAGACGTGACCATGTACAGTAGAAGGCCCGGACTTGAGCAGGGAGAATTAGATTAGGCTATTGCCACTTCTAGCTGACTGGCAGATTATCTGTCAGGGCCTGAGTACAGCTGACCTGGCTACACTGGGACTTAATGACACTAATCTCTCCATCCGCCATCTGCACAGAGACACCGTGTGCGTGCATGTGCACGTGTCCACTGGCAATATGTTTAGGATTATTCAACTACGTAACTGCCCAAACAAAATGTTCAAGTCTACGTCTCGGAGCTCTATACCATAAACCCTTTGCCAGTTCAGTCAATCTTTAATCTTGGTATTCAATGTGCGGAGTGCCAAACATGATTATACTGTATATAAAAACACTTGTCCCAATGTCCCCGTTGCTGACAGGTCTGGGCCTTAGATGGAGACATGTGGTCATCCTTCAACACCCTCAGGGGAGAGACCATTACAAGAAGCGCGTGTGAATCTGTCCAGTCCACTTTCTCTTTGTTGAAGAGGATAAGCAAATATTTTTGTGGGGTTGTCTTTGAAAATAAAATCTACACCGACCACTTATCGTAGGCATTTTGCTAATATCGTTCAGTGCAATAAATAGCCTGTACGACAGAAGTGTGACGTTTGAAATTAAATACGTTTGCTATATGGGTGATTGCTAATCGGAGAATTGATGGCTACAATAAATCAGACTAGTAGTAGTTTAAAGGGCAATAAAAACATGTATAAAAAGAACAAGGTATTGTTCTCGCATCAAATCATTTAAATCGCAATATGGATTTTTGTCCATGTCGCCCAGCTCTACGTTTTTGGCACATTAAGTGCGTTTGTATAAGTCTGAAACAAGGGGCATCAGTGGCAGGGCCGCTGGTGTACGTACGCTTACCTGTGCTGTAGTTGGGAATCCTGTTGAAAGGTCTGGGGGGGAGCGCAGGGGGCTGTTTGTGGTACATGGGGGGCTTGGCGGCATTGTCCTGAACGTTGCAGAGGAAACCAACAGATTTCTTTGAAGAAAGGACCATAGACGACTTCATACTAGAGGGCTCCTGAGTACAGACTCCGCCCTCCATCGAGGATCGGAACTCCACGGTTGCTGGAGAAACAAACACAAATCATGAACATAATGTACAGATGAAATGGAAATGAAGGTCTACAAGAGAAATCAGGTGCTGCATCATTCAAGAGAAGGATATGGTTGCGCAATACAAACACACACACACAGTGCAGACAGAAAGTACTCAGACCCCTTCACTTTTTCCACATTTTGTAACGTTACAGCCAAACTCTAAAATGGATAAAATATTTTTTTCCTCAATCTACACAATACACCATAATGACCAAGCAAAAAACTTTTGAAATGTTTGCAAATATATAAAAAAGATTTAAAAAATTAAAACAAATACATTTACATAATAAATAGTCAGACCTTTTGCTATGAGACTCGAAATTGAGCTCAGGTGCATCCTGTTTCCATGAGCATCCTTGAGATGTTTCTACAACTTGAGTTCACCTGTGGTAAATTCAATTGATTGGACATGATTTGGAAAAAGGCACACAGCTGTCTGTATAAGGTCCCACAGTTGACAGTGCATGTCAGAGCAAAAACCAAGCCATGAGGTCGAAGGAATTGTCCGTAGAGCTCCGAGACAGGATTGTGTCGAGGCACAGATCTGGTGAAAGGTACAAAAACATTTCTACAGCATCGAAGGTCCTCAAGGACACGGTGGCCTCTATCATTCTTAAAATGGAAGAAGTTTGGACCCACCTAGACAAGCAATCGGGGAATAAAGTTCCTCTGGAGATGGGAGAACCTTCCGGAAGGACAACCATCTCTGCAGCACTCCACCAAATCAAGCCTTTACAGTAGAATGGCCAGATGGAAGACACTCCTCAGTAAAAGGCACAACAGCCTGCTTGGAGTTTGAACTCTTAGGTCTGAATGCCAAGCGTCACTTCTGGAGGAAACCTGGCACCATCCCATGGTGAAGCATGGTGGTGGCAGCATCATGTTGTGTGGAGCTTTTTCAGCGGCAGAGACTGGGAGACTAGTCAGGATCGAAGCAAAGATGAACGGGGGAAAGTACAGAGAGAACCTTGATGAAAACCTGCTCCAGAGCACTCAGGACCTCAGACAGGGGCGAAGGTTCACCTTCCAACAGGGCAACGACCCTAAGCACACAGCCAAGTCAATGCAGGAGTGGCTTCGGGACAAGTCTCTGAATGTCCGAGTGCCCAGCCAGAGCCCGGACCTGAACCCGATCGAACATCTATGAGACCTGAAAATAGCCATGCAGCGACGCTCCCCATCCAACCTGAGAGCTTGAGAGGATGTGCAGAGAAGGATGTGCCAAGCTTGTAGCGTCATACCCAAGAAGACAAGGCTGTAATCTCTGCCAAAGGTGTGTCAACAATGTACTGATTAAATGGTCTGAATCCTTATGTAATGTGATCATTTTTTTTTTTTTTTTTATAAAAATGTGCAAAAATTTCTAAAACCCTGTTTTTGCCTTGTCATTATGGGGTATTGTGTGTAGATTTTTAAAAAACAATTTAATCCATTTTAGAATAAGGCTGTAACATAACAAAATGTGGAAAAAGTTAAGGGGTCTGAATACTTTCCAAATGCACTGTGTATATACACACACAAATCAATCCTCCTAGACAGGCGTGTTTTGCACCCATCAGATCCTGCTGTGAAACTCTAAATGCACCACAGCTCCTTGTTCCTTTCGCATCAAGAGGTCGCCTCCCGCTAGCAACGACGGCGAGGAAAGAATGACTCATTGTTAAGTGAAGATACTCTGAGAGATGTTCAAACTGTGGAGTCTGACAGCTTCCCAAGGACCAATTCCTCACCATGTCAAAAAAAAAATCTATATTTAATGGTTGCATAATGACGATTGTGGCAGGCTGGCAGCATGAGGTCCATGGATGTGTAGCTGGGAAATGCCGTAGAGAGAGAGAGAGACTGACGTCTGACACATGGGGCCTCATCTGGGCCCTCAGATGAGAAAATACCCCTTTGAAACCATAACTTGATAGCAGTAGTAAAAACTTTCCTTGGTTGACCGTTTCAGAATACTTTTCTTCATGCACATTGTCAGGTAAGAGAGTTGTTCCTAAAAGGAGCACAAAAGCTTGAATGCAAATGAGTCAGCCTACTACAGCACGTGAGCAAAATCAGACTTGAGGAACCGTCGCTCCAATAAAAAGGACAAGGTTTGAGAGGGATCAGACTATGCGTTTCGCTTATTCCATTTCCCAAATGCCATCAACACAAAGGAAGGGTGAGTTTGAAAACAGTAGGCTATACATTTTTTTTATTTTTTATCATTCATATATTTGTTATGTTTCAGATTATTTCGTGCCCAATAGAAATTGTAATTAATTTTGTGTAATTTGAGTCAAGTTTACTTTAAATGAGAATGCATCTAAACCCTTCTACATTAATGTGGATTCTACCATGATTATGGACAGTCCTGAATAATGACAAGTGAGAAAGTTAGATGCACAAATAGCATACCCCCAAGACATGCCAACCCAGAGATGGGCAACGCCAGTCCCAGGGAGCCTCATTGGTGTCGCACTTCTGCCCTAGCTAACACACCGGACTCCAATGATCAACTAAAATCATGATCTTCAGTTTAGAATGCAATTCGTTTAAGCAGCTGTGTTTGCTAGGGATGGGGGAAAAGTTGTGACACCACTCTGGCTTCCAAGGACTGAGTTCCCCATCCATCCCTGTGCCAACTAACTTATTTATTTTATTGAAAACGTCTGTGGCGTCCGAAAGGTTTAGACTACAAACTAATATGACCCCTCTATGGAAAGATGTTACCATGATTATGGATCGCCCTGAATGAATCATGATGAGTGGGAAAGTTAAGACGCACAAATAGGGCTGTGGTGGTAATGAAAATGTGTTAGTCGGTTATTGTGATGCAAAAGACTGGCGGTCTCATGGTAATTGACCTTTAACTTAAACACCTTTTAGGATCTTCAGTCCTCCACACATACAAGGCACTGATGCAAGCCTTTGGAACATCTACATAAAAATGATTTTTTTTAAATGTCTAATAAATCTATTTAATATACACCATCACAATAAAGCCATGATTTATTTTAGGCAGGTCTAATGAAACATTATGATAGGGAGAATATGAGTTGGCCTACTGTATGCTATCTGGCTACGCGCCATCCCATCCCGTTCGTTTTGCAGACAAGATGTGTAAAAGTCCTGTGCCATTATTTTATAGCAAAAAAATTATAATTGAACCTAGCTGAATAAAATATAAATATTATTTTTCCCCATTCCAGAGCAAATGCGAACGCATTTGAAGTGGCTATGTTGAGCAAAAGTGATCAGTTGAAACTGGTCCTATACACTAGATTTAGAGTTATTTGGCAACTTTAGTTATGAATGATGCAAACCTTAGAAATCAAAACATATAGCTTATGGCCTGCATGATGAGACTATAGGACTTTGATAAAGTCGCAAAGAAAAGCTTGCGCTCCATTACTTGCCTCAAGCTGCACACACTATTCTCTCATCAAGTAATCGTATTTTCACCCATCAGACTATTCTCAATTTAATATTGCCTTTATGTCAAATTAGTTTGGATTTAGAATGGCCCATTATCAAAATCGGCAGGAACAGGGGCAAAAATACATGTCAGCATATACACTGGAATAGCTGATGCAGGCCACTTTCCCGCAGGTTATTTCTTATCCCCTCACTCATGCTGGTAGGGTGACCACATTTTAAAATACCCAAATACAGGACAAGAGGATGATTTTGCGGGACACCCTGGAATATGCATTTCAATCTTCTTGCAATTGAATAACTTTTAGTGAGAAAATTAGAGCAGCTGTAGTTAAAAACCTCTATGCGATTGGTGTCCCTATACCGGGACGGTAGAGCTAACGTGCACCAATGTGATTAGCAGCCATCTTTTCAGGACATAGACATGTCTTATATGGGCTGGCTTGATACCTTCACCTCTGAAGGTAAATAATGTACTTACATTCAGTAATCTTGCTCTGATTTGTCATCTTGAGGGTCCCAGAGATAAAATGTAGCATAGTTGGTTTGATAAAAATCTATTTTTATATTCAAATGTAGGAACTGGGCTCTACAGTTTGAACCCCTGCTGTCTCTAGCTCCACACCCACCCCGTCATCTAGATGTGTTAAAGTTAGTGTATAAGCTGATGATCCATTGTGTAGGACATTCCTGGGAGTGCGTAAACTTACAGAAATTATATGGTAATACAACATGTATGTTCTCTATAGTTATGTACCTGAAAACGTATCAATTGACCAATTTGGCACATTTGGGAACACTTGATCCAACATATTGTGCAGTATTGCAATACTTCACTGGATCAATCTGAAACTTTGGACACACATTGCAAAATCTAAATTGCGCCTAAACTGCAATACTAGATTATGGCTTTTCTCTTGCATTTCAAAAAGGATGGAACAAAAAGAAAATCGAAAACGTTCTTTTTTTTTGTATCACCTTTTACCAGATCTAGTGTGCTATATTCTCCTACATTAATTTCACATTTCCAAAGTTCAAAAGTGTTTCCTTTCAAATGGTATCAAAAATATGCATATCCTTGCTTCAGGTCCTGAGCTACAGGCAGTTAGATTTGGGTATGTAATTTTAGGCAATTTTTTTTTTTTAAAGGGTATTATCCTTAAGAGGATAATGTGCACCACCGTGTGAGAAGTGGCAGAGTGTCTCCGGTGCGCTCTGGCAGCACTACACCCCTGCACTGAATGAGTTGATTGACGTGCACCAGCTGCACCTAGCCTATTCTTTTTCCGATCACAACATTTGATGCAAAAGGAGACCACAAGTGTGGCGGTTTTATGAAAATCAGGGAATATGTGGCCAAGGAAACATTTCTGGTTGGTCTCAGGGAACATAACTGTTTTAAGTTGGGAGACATTTAAAAATACAACTGAGGGAAGTAGCAGAAAATAACTAATGAGCATGGAGACTGGAGCGCCTCAAGTTTGAAGAAATGACCTTTATGTACACTGCCATTCAAAAGTTTAAGGACACTTTGAAATTTCCTTGTTTTTGAAAGAAAGCTAATTTTATATCTATTAAAATAACATCAAATTGATGAGAAATACAGTGTATTCATTGTTAATGACTATTTCAGCTGAAAACGGTTGTTCTGATTAAAGAAGCAATAAAACTGGCCTTCTTAAGACTAGTTGAGTATCTGGAGCATCAGCATTTGTGGGTTTGATTACAGGCTCAAAATGGCCAGAAACAAAGACCTTTCTTTTGAAACTTGTCAGTCTGTTCCTGAGAAATGAAGGCTATTCCATGCGAGAAATTGCCAAGACACTGAAGATCTCGTACAACTGTGTACTACTCCCTTCACAGAACAGCACAAACTGGCTCTAACCAGAATAGAAAGAGGAGTGGGAGGCCCCGATGCACAACTGAGCAAAAAGGACAAGAACATGTGTCTAGTTTGAGAAACAGACGCCTCACAAGTCCTCAATTGGAAGCTTCATTAAATAGTACCTGCAAAACACCAGTCTCAATGTCAACAGTGAAGAGGCAACTCCGCGATGCTGGCCTTCTAGCGGCAGAGTTGTAAAGAAAAGCCATATCTCAGACTGGCCAATGAAAATAAAAAATTAAGCTGGGCAAAAGAACAGACACTGGACAGAGGAACTCTGCCTAGAATAATTTTGCACGCCCAATTTTTCAGTTTTTGATTTGTTAAAAAAGTTTGAAATATCCAATAAATGTCGTTCCACTTCATGATTGTGTCCCACTTGTTGTTGATTCTTCACAAAAAAATACAGTTTTATATCTTCATGTTTGAAGCCTGAAATGTGGCAAAAGGTCGCAAAGTTCAAGGGGGCCGAATACTTTCGCATGGCACTGTATTTTTTTTTTTTTAATTGCTCAGAACTTGGTGGGCCAAATAAAATGACCTGCGGGCCATTACAAAAACAGGCGAGGTTAGCAATTTTATTGGGGGGGGGGGTGTATGATGTGTACGCGTCTTTCTTACTCATCATTATTCACGATTCATTCAGGACTATCCATAATCAGGGTAGCATCTTTCCATAGTGGCTATATTAGTTTGTAGGCCAAACCATTCGGAAGCTACAGATGTTTTTGAGAAGACCAATTTCTGGGACCATTTTTTTTTAATGTATTTTTATAATGTTACTTAGATTGATGCACCCTTAAGGATTCAAACATAGTAAGAAGAATCATAAAAAATGTTGGGGTAGGTGCAATATAAGAAAATATAAAACAATTACAAAGTGTGAGTGAGAGGTCTAACTGGTGGCCACACACACACACACACACAAATCACTAAATGATTCCAATGCACTTTAGGAGTCAAGAAAAAAAGCCTTAAACTAGAAAGTGGCTGAATGACTTTCTGAAAGTAATGCAATTTGGCATTTAGCTGAGCAGAACATGCAATAAAATCACACACACACACACACACATATATACACACACACACACACACACACACTAATTCACTGTAGGATGACGAAACATTGATAAGCAAAACATTTTAGGGGCACAGGATTAAATTCATTTGATCCTTTAAATTATTGATAGGGAGGAAAGCATCTCACCTTTCTCAAAGATCTCCTTCAGCACGCCTCTCTTAATCAGCTCCTCTCTGCTTTGCCTTACCGACATCTTCCTCTCCAACGCTGAAGGAAAAACATGGGAGAAAGCATGAGGATTGTTAAATCATGTAAACATAAATTATATCAATGGTGCAGATGCAGTTGTGTGTGCAGGAGCATTCGTATATGGAAAAACATCACTCAAACCTACACGGTAACCCTTGATTAAAGTTGTTGTAAAGCGGTGTTCCAACTATTTGGCCCCCCTCCAAATTCTGAGCAATTTTTTTTTTTTTTTTTTTTTTTTTTTAACAAGTGTTTTATTTAAAAAAAATATATATATTGAAATAAAGTAAATGTAAATCAGCACCAAGTGATTTTTATTGAGGAAATCTGTTCCAAAAGAGGTACAGTGCCTTCAGAAAGTATTCACACCCCTCGATGACTTCTACATTTTGTTGTGTTCCAGCCTGAATGTAATAATTGATTACATTTGTCATCACTGGCCTACACACAATACCCCATAATGTCAAAGTGGAATTATGTTTTTCAAAATGTTTACAAAATTCATAAATGAAAAGATGAAATTGTCTTGAGTCAATACTGATTTAACCCCTTTGTTATGGCAAGCCTAAATAAGTTCTGGAGTAAAAAACATTAACAACTCACAAGTTGCATGGACTCACCGGGTGGAATAGTGTTTAACACAATTTTTGAATGACTACTTGACCTCTGTATCCGACACATAATTATCTGTAAGGTCCCTCAGTTGAGAAGTGAATTTCAAAACAGATTAAACCACAAAGACCAGGGAGGTTGTCCAATGCCTTACAAAGGACACCCATTGGTGGAAGGGTAAAAAAAAAAAAAAAGCAGACATTGAATATCCCTTTGAACATGAAGTTATTAATTACACTTTGGATGGTGTACACCCAGTCACTACAAATATACAGGCGTCCTTCCTAACTCAGTTGCTGGAGGGGAAGGAAACCACTCAGGGATTTCACCATGAGGCCAATGGTGACTTTAAAAACAGCTAGAGTTTAAAGGTGATGGCTCAACATTGTAGTTACTCCACATACTTGTACAGAATACAAATATTCCAAAACATGCATCCTGTTTGCAACAAGGCACTAAAGTAATACTGAAAAAAAATGAATACAAAGTGTTCTGTTTGGGGTAAATCACTCAATATTTACAAGCATAGTTGTGGCTGCATCATGTTATGGGTATGCTTGTAATCGTTAAGGGCTGGGGATGTGTTTTAACGGAATGACACTAAGCACAGGAAAAATCTTAGAGGAAAACCTGGTTCAGTCTGCCTTCCACCAGACACTGAGAGATGAATTCACTTTTCAGCAGGACAATAACCTAAAACAAGGCCAAACCTAAATTGGAGGTGTTTACCAAGAAGACAGTGAATGTTCCGGAGTTACAGTTTTGACTTAAATCTGCTTGAAAATCTATGCTAAGACTTGTAAATGGCTGTCTAGCAATGGTCAACAACCTATGACAGAGCTTGAAGAATTAAAGATTTTAAAAAAAAATTAAAAATTAAATGGGCAAATATTGTACAGTCCAGGTGTGCAAAGCACTTAGAAACTTACCAAGAAAGACAGCTGTAGTGGCTACCAAAGGTGATTCAGGGGTGTGAATAATTATGTAAATTAGATCTCTATTTCAATACATTTGAAAAATGTCTAAAACATGTTTTCACTGTCATTATGGGATAGTGTGTAGACGGGTGAGAGAAAAAAAGAAAAAAAAAATCGCTTGAATAGATTTTGAATCCAGGCTGTAACAAAATGTGGAGTAAGTCAAGTGGTATGACTGCTTTCTGAAGACACTGTATATGATCATATACTCATATTAAGCAAGGTTTGAAATGATTATGTTTTAGTCAAAAATATCTGTTTGGCCTTCTTGAACTCAATTTGCAGTCTACAAAATTATTTGTAATTATGTTCCGGCCTCCTGACCATCCACTTTTTAAATGCATTTTATTTTAGTTAAATTAAAATGGTCCTGTGGCTAAATCTAGTTGGTGATCCCTGTTGTAGAGCTAATCATACGATTAGAGAAACAAGCATGAGGATTATGTTGGATCACCCACATCATCAATTAGTTAATATTGGCAATTTTACCCTGGTCATTTCCATAATGTGTTCACTTGGCTCCCAACACTGATCTGCACACTTGGAACTGAGCACACACACACACACACGTCACTGGCACTCTGGTCATCACGGGTACAGTGCGTCACACTATGTTCCCAAGAGGTCATGCATTCACCATAGGGACACGGGTGACGAGGGATGGGTGCAAAAAATTGAACACACTCAGTTTCACATAGCCTTTACGTAGTCTAAAATATTATGAATCAATGCCCAACTGCCCATCAAAATCAAGCAGAAGAATTTCATTTAAAAAAAAAAAGTTGAGCCTGTTGAAATACTCATGTCTAACATAATTCAGTTGGAAAGCAATGTATCAACTCAAGGTTTTTCTTCAAAAGGCATGAAGATCTTAACCTCATTTGTAATAATGAAAGAGAATAATATAAGAGCAATGCAACACCTCCCAAAGTAATGCATTATGTGTGAGCATGTCAAGCAGACATATCCCAAAGCTAACCCTTCTATATTTAGATCTCAGTAGTTGAGGGACATTATCTAGCGCTGGGCTGAACCCAGGCAGTTCAGCATCACGGTTGTCACTTAAAAATCTACCCCTGCAAAGGAACCAATTAAGAATGTGAAATGAGGATCAGCAAGAACATTTGAGCAGCACACTGCGCAACATTCTCCCTGCAGACCACCAGCTCTTGTTCAAGTGAGATTACTCTGTGTGTGTGCGTGTGTGTGTGTGTGTGTAGTCAAACGTATAGTACGTGTGCATGCAAATGTGGTGTGCACATGTGAGTGGACTAAGGAGCCGCCTGCAACACTTGACAGTAGGGGCCAGGGCCAATGCTAATGGACGTTCACCAAAATTATTAGAACCCAAAACATTTTGGTCCCTCAATCCCCTCCACATGCCCCCCCCCCCCCTCCAAACCCACCGCTCAGTCAATACACTGTGTGGATTATAACTAATGGCTTAAACTCAAAAGGGAAGGCACACATGAGAATGATTTTAAAATGTCAGAAAACTGTTGTGAGCCTCTAGTGCAGCCAGTTGGAGTGAACCCAGGTGTTCTAAAATGTCACATTGAATAAAGTTATCGTAACCTTATGTTTCATTATGAGCTCCTCCAGGACACCCAGATATTTAATACACCTTCCAAACTTCAAAGGCTACCCAGCGAAACTCGTTGGGGATGGTCTGGAAGCCACGGGTTGGCTGCCGCAGAGATGGTTTGGCAAGTAGACAGGATCAAAACATCCCTACACCATCCAGAAAGAGTCACCTCTACGGGAGCCTCAGGAGAAATGGAATTTGGGTAGTGTGCAAAAATGTCATTTTGCAGAAATGGACTGCTGTACAAAAATAAAAATGCCATGAGAAGGATCTCCACCTACATACTAGTACAGCAGTCAGGCAGAGGAGTAGGAAAGCACTGTTAGAAAAAAAAACACAAAAAAACTTCCTACCACCCTATACCAAGAGGAAGTCAGCCAGTTTCAATGATGGGAGTGTGTGGAGTAGATCAATACCTCCACTCTCCTGGTGTGTGAAGGATATGGCTGAGGGAGGAGCAGGCCGTTTGGGTCTAAATGGCCTCATTCAATAAAGCACCAATCACGTCCCTCTGTCTAATTCACAACGTCGGTCACAAGCTGGCCAATCAAATGATAATGATTCTGTAATGGCAGCTGTGGCAAATCACGAGATCACATTTGTAACAGCCAGGAATGAAAATCACAGAGGTATTGCCGCACTGCTGTGAGGCTAGGGGGGAGTGTTACAACCAAGATTATTGGTAGAGACTGGTGGTCACCATGATATTCTCTTTTTAGATAGGCCTCAAACCTAAATATATATCTTAGTTTGTGACAGAAAATTCACATTAAGCCTCATCTAAATTCTATCAAACCGCTACATTTAACACAACAGATACATTGCTACTCTGATTAGCATGATTTGAGTTTATAAAATCAGAACAGACAAGGAGCAAACAGGCTTCACAAAATATTTCCCATGATTCCAAGCTGCTGAATATTGAAGGTAAATCGGGTTGTGTGAGAGAATGTCAAAACGCATTCTGAGATTACATTTAAAATGTGATCCAAAGGGGGAGAGTAATTACCAAAAGGTTTATGACATAACGGCTTGCGTAGCGATGATGGGATATGCGCAGTTATGCAATAATTCCACTGATTCGGAACAAACCTCGGCCAGCTATGTCTTCAGGTTTGTCACAAAACATGTGGTTCAAGAAAATGGGAACGGAAAGAATATTACTGTACACTTAGAAATAAATTATTCAGTGTTCACAGAAAACTACAAAACCACCAGTTGTCGCTCGGTTCCAGAAACCGTATTAAAAACGTATATTCCACAGTAATAGTGTGCGAGTTGGCTCAGACCCAGAGCTTGAAAAAGTGACAATGTGAAGTCAAGAGTTATTCTTTCCACAGTCCGTTCACAGTAAACCTTGGCGATCATGGCTAAACTAACTACCCATGATCTGCACCGAGATGAGCAGATTACGAAGTCATTGGAGGGACTCGTCTCGGAGCATATTAAATGAAACTGGCATCGACTTGCAAATGCTACACTTAGTTTTAGAGAGAAATCTATTCTGCTGTGAATTGACCCAGATAGAGGAGAGGCAGAACATTCTCTACAGCATCAAGCCCCAGGCATGGGATATGCAATGGGAGGCTTTTAGCGAGGCAATTCACTCACCAGTTAGCCTCACAAAACCACTGAAAAACTTCCATGCCACGTCACAGAGATGTTGTGGTGCTTACATCTGGAGTCAAGCATCTGTTTAGGGAAAGCTAGAGAGGGTTTTTGTACACAAGTGACAAAGCAGTGTGTGGCTGTTATGGCATCTGGTGGCATTACCTTTCGTTTCCCTTTTCTTTTTTTTTTTAGAACAGGCAGCTATGAATTATTCTAATGATTTATTCAAATGCAGCTTGAGGACCGCTGCCCATCCTGAGCCTAAACCCAACAATCATGGAGCATACAGCAGGTCTAGCTACATAACATGAAAAACAAAAGGAATCCAAAATAATCTGCATTTTCAATGGCATTCAAAATAAAAGGAATCTTTAATATATATATATATATATATATATATATATATTTTGAATGGGCTACATTAAATACAAACCTAGGAGTGGTCAGATTGGTGCCCTGCCCACCCAGGGAATGAAGCCTGATCCATTAACCTCTAGTTCCGTTCCATAAGATCACTTGACTACCTGACAGACAGGGAATAGGGCAGGAGGCACAGCTGTCAGTTCTCTCAGTATTCAGAGTACTGTTGCTAGCGCACTCCTGGAGTTATGAGTAAAGCCCCCTCCTGCCTGACTAGAATACATAATCCTCTTGTGCACATTCACATTATCCAATTACCTGGCTGGAACATCTGCACGCCCAGCAGCTGGTCTGCTTCCTGCCTGTAGTCAGAGTCCCAATGATAAACATCATGAAACAAATCACCAGAAGAGAAAAAAAACAGCCAAGCCAAACAAGGAGTCATGTTCAGCAAGGATAACCCTTGACCAATGAGCAAACCTAAGCTTAGCTCAATATTTCAGTTTAAAACTTCTGCACAATCAACGACCACATTTACATGCACATAGTATTCCAGATAAAAATCTCTAAAATCCCGGTTATTAAGGTCTAATTCAGGAACATCCTTTACATACACCTTTGATATCCTGCTCACGAGTATCTCTGTAACCATGAATAAACTTTTTTTTATTTTTTTTTTTAAATGAGGTGCGATTAAATAACAAAAACATTGCTTATAATGTCCAACATTTGGCAGGCTATAATTACTGTTGATACACGTGGCTTCTCTTTTTTCATTCCTTATAGTTGCACTATGCAGTAATCGCGCTGCCATTTCCTGGTTACTGAAAAACTTGAATAGTTTGCCTAATTTCAGTTTGTGAAAAGAATAAGCTAGTATAGTGTAGAGAATCATTACACCATCTAAACCTCTGAAATATTTCCCATAACCAAAAATATTGTTTCAACTGGTATACAAAACCGAAATGATTTTTTTTTAAATATTTTTTTAAACTTAACAGGAAGCATAGAAATAGCATACATAGAAAGTTCTACCACTTCTTAGACTTGCTTTCAAGTAGAATGATCGAGCTCAAACTCACATTTCCATGTGAATTTGGTCAGATAACACAAAAAGTTACATATTGCCACTTTAATGCTCTAGAATACTCAAAGCCGTGCTCACCAGAAAATCAATAGAATGAAGGCATCATCAACAATCTAGTTGACATCAGAAAAGTCCTTTCATTTCTGCCAGAGTGAGGAGGTTTAGGGACCGGGGAGATTTACCACACAAACTTTCCAAATGCAGTTTGTAGGCCAGTTTTAAGGAAATGTAAAAGCTGTGAAAATTATCCAGCATGTTACTTAAAGTATTTCAGTTAGTCTTGATGCATATTTAATGTGGTTGAAAAGTAAAAATGTAATTTTACTGCATGAAACACTTCATACTGCAGGAGTTTATATTATAATAGGCTACAGTCTGCTTAATCTAACAATCTAATAAATAATTATACCTTTTCATGTCTTTATTGAACACACCGTGTATGTTGGAAAAAGTATGTGAACCCTTGGATTTAATTTAACTGGTTGACCTTCCTTTGGCAGCAATAACCTCAACCAAACGTTTTCTGTAGCTGCGGATTAGACCTGCACAACATTCACAGGAGGAATTTTGAACCATTCCACTTTACAAAACTGTCAGTTCAACAATATTCTTGGGATGTCTGGTGTGAACCGCTCAAGGTTATGCCACAGCATCTCAAATCAGGTTGAGGTCAGGACTGACTGGGCCACTCCAGAAGGCGTATTTTCTTCTGTTGAAGCCATTATGTTGTTGATTTACTACTGTGTTTTGGGTCGTTGTCCTGTTGCGTCACCAAACTTCTGTTGAGCTTCAATTGGCGGACACATAGCCTTACATTCTCCTGCAAAATGTCTTGATAAAACTTGGGAATTCCTTTTTCTGTTGATGATCGCAAGCTGTCCAGGCCCTGAGGCAGCAAAGCAGTTCAAAACCATGACGCTCCCTCCACCATACTTTACAGTTGGGATGAGGTTGATGTTGGTGTGCGGTGCCTTTTTCTCTTCACACAGTGTTGTGTTCCTTCCAAACAACTTTTGTTTAATTTGTCCACAGAATATTTTGCCAGTAGCGCTGTGGAACATCCAGGTGCTCGTGCGAACTTCAGACGTGCAGCAATGTTTTTTTTGGACAGTGGCTTCTTCCGTGGTGTCCTCCCAAGAACATCATTATTTTTTAGTGTTTTACGTATCGTAGACTCAGATGTTAGCATGTTCCAGAGATTTCTGTTAGTCTTTAGCTGACACTCTAGGATTCTTCTTAACCTCATTGAGCATTCTGCGCTGTGCTCTTGCAGTAATCTTTGCAGGACGGCCACTCCTAGGGAGAGTAGCAACAGTGCTGAACTTCCTCCATTTATAGACAATTTGTCTTACCGTGGAATGATGAACATCAAGGCTTTTAGAGATTATTTGTAACCCTTTCCAGCTTTATGCAAATCTTAGGTATTCTGAGATCTTTTGTTCGAGGCATGGGCCACTTCAGGCAATGCTTCATGTGAATAGCAAACTCACATTTTGTGAGTGTTTTTTGATATTGCAGGGCAGCTCTAACCAACATCTCCAATCTCATCTCATTGATTGGACTCCAGGTTGGCGGAGTCCTGACGCCAATAAGCTTTTGGAGAAGCCATTAGCCTAGGGGTTCACATACTTTTTCCACCCTACACTGCGAATGTTTAAATTATGTATTCAATAGAGACAAGAACAATACAATAATGTGTACGTTATTAGTTTAAGCACACTGTATATTGTTGTGATTTGGTGAGGAAGATCAGAACACCATTTTTTGACCAATTTATGCAGAAATCCAGGTAATTCCAAAAGGGTATACATACTTTTCCTTGAAACTGTAAATGAAATGTTTCCAACTATTATGGTCCCATCTGAACTTTATACAGTGATACTATGCAAAACTGAGTCTGCACAGACATGGAAAAACAACAATAAATGGTATAAGATGTTTACATGCTACAGTACCCAGTCTAAGATCAGCATATCCCAGGTATCTTATTCAGGTTACTCATAACCGGGATAGGAGCCGAGTTGGGTTATTGTAAAAACGGGATATGATGGTTTATAAGAGTCAACTCAAAAACACAAATAATAAACAGGATGTTGGTGCGCATGTAAACGTGGTCAATGTCAGTGGACAACAGAGACCACTGCTGTAAAACATGAGCTCAGCAGTCTCCATATAGCCTACCCTGGTTCTAATTTGTCAAACAGAGCTCCATCCTAGCATAAAATAAATATTGTTTGTTGCAAATGCATCCAAAAACAGCCACCTACAATGTCCTCTCCAGTGTTTGAAAACAAACATCCGCACAGTGTAGAAAGGGCCTGAAGTGAAAAGCTCTTACAGAAGCCAGTCCAATGGAAAAAGCTAGTAGGTCTCAATATGCCGTTAGTGTAACCAGTAGGAAAAATAAAAGGCGACTAGATTATACAGACTAAACAAAAAAAAGATACTACATAGAGAGAAGTCTTGTTCATTGGGCTTTATCGTTGATTTAACACAACAACAAATTGTGTTAAAGTTTGCTGCTCCATTTCACTCAGGAGAGGGAGAAAGAAAAAAAAAATCTGGGCTTAAACATTCAGTCGACACCATGCATACAAAGCGGAAAGAGAGCGAAGAGTCGTGAAGTCAAGGTGTCAGCTTTCACTCAGAGCCATTGGACTGTCAGAGTACCCGAGGCTAGAGTAAAGTGTTGGGTCAGCAATACGAACCAGACTCAAAGCTAAGAGCAAGAAGGCGACAGTCACAGTAGAGAAGCCCTCAACACCTTAAGTGAACAAAGAAAAAAAAAAGAAGTGCATATCACATCATTGCCAATCTCTAAAATCACTGACTGATGAATGATCAACTGCATGAATAGGAAATGTGAACACTAAAGAAAGCACCATTAAATCCAGTTCTACCCAGCACAGCTTCAGGGAAGAAAACTCTTGGGAAAAGAGAAGCGGGGTAACATCAAAACCTTCAGTAGCGCCTGGAGGAGCAAGAACCCAAATATAGAGAGGAGTTGAGCTCTCCACCTCACTGACCTAATGGAAAGTCTGAGTGAGGGAGCTGATTCAGAACACCAAGACATCTTGCAATCTTTTCATGTCCAGTGGATAGTCAGGCGAGGGCAGTAAAATTGACAGGGGAAGAGGTCAGATTGTCAGGGGAGTTCACACCAAGGCCAGCGGCAAACCAGGGCCGTGTGCAGAATATCTAAGAAGCGCTCACATCTTGGGCCCTTACCTGCAGAGGTCTGCCTGAACTTCTCACTCTTCTTCTTCCTCCACTTCCAGGGCTTGAGGAGACGGCCCAGAGTGGCAAACTTGCTGCGGCGGCGGATGGGCGGGGTGTGCGTGCCAGGGACCAGGGACTCAGAGCGCATTGCGGCCAGCCTCTCGACCTCCTCCGCTGTAGGGACACAGGAGAAAAGGGTTAGGGTGTTTTCACATTATAGTCCTCTTTAAAAGAACCGATTTCAGTGAACTCTGGGGCGAAGCAAAAAAATCCAAAGAACTCCATTCTCTCTGGATTCACACTACCCTTGGCTTTAAAATGAGGACTTGGCTCTCTTGCCAGTTCACTTCAAGATTGTTGTGGTCCAAGTCCTCTTTGCAATCACTTGCTATGTTTAGAAAGGAACCAAGATCTTTTTTAAACATTCACTCAGTGCACTCTTGGTAAATCAAAATTGTATTGGTCACATACACATATTTAGCAGATGTTATGGTGTAGTGAAATGCTTATGTTCCTAGCGCCAACAGTGCAGAAATATCTAACAATTCACAACAATACACAAACCTAAAAGTAAAAGAATGGAATTAAGAAATATATACATATTAGGATGGAAATGTCAGAATGGCATTGACTAAAATAGAGTTAAATACATATGAGATAAGTAAAGCAGTATGTAAACACTATAAAAGTGACTAGTTGTGGGTGCAGTGACTAGTGTTCCATTATTAAAGTGGCCAGTGTTCCATGTCTATGTACAATAGGGCAGCAGCCTCTAAGGTGCACAGTTGAATAACTGGGTGGTAGCCGGGTAGTGACAATGACTAAGGTTCAGGGCAGGTTACTGGGTGGAGGCTGGCTAGTGATGGTTATTTAACAGGGATGGCCTTGAGATAGAAGCAGTTTCAGTCTCTCGGTCTCAGCTTTGATGAACATGTATGGACCTTGCCTTCTGGATGATAGCGGGATGAACAGGCAGTGGCTCGGGTAGTTTGTCCTTGATGATCTTTTTGGCATTCCTGTGACATCAGGTGCTGTAGGTGTCCTGGAGGGCAGGTGGTGTGCACCACGTGAACTGTTGGGCAGACTGCACCACCCACTGGAGAGCCCTGTGGCTGCGAGTGGTGCATTTACCGTACCAGGCGGTGATACAGCCCAATAGGATGCTCTCAAAAGCTGTTGCACCTTCGCCACACTATCTGTGTGGGTGGACCATTTCAGATTGTCCGTGATGTGTACACCAAAGAACTTGAAGCTTTCCACCTTCTCAGCTGCGGTCCCGTTGATGTGGATAGGGTCATGCTCCCTCCGCGGTTTCCTGAAGTCCACGATCAGCTCCTTCGTTTTGTTGACGTTGAGGGAGAAGTTATTTTCCTGGCATCACGCCGCCAGGTCCCTCACCTCCTCCCTGTAGGCTGTCCCCGTCGTTGTTGGTAATCAGGCCTAATACCTGTACCAGGCCTAAAGTTGTGTCTTGATGATTGAATACAGAGTGCAGGACAAGCCACACCACCAGGACAGGTTATCGGACAGCCAGGGATGTACCTACATAAAGTTTGAATGATAATACTTTGCATTTAGCTAAAAAATATATACATTACAGGATAAATGAAAGAATAATCATTGCAGATTAAATAATGCTGGTGTACTCCAAATTGCACATTTGTTCATGGCAGTTTGTGGTACTAATGTGAGGGGCTATGGCAGGGGAAACGATGTTGCAGTAGTCTACTGCTTGATCTGAGAATAATAAGTGAACCTGGCGAGAGTAAACAGACCTGTGTATTATCAGACAGCATAATGCAGGATATATTCAGAATCTGAACAGCAGGAAGCTGCATGCTGCGGATTAGTCCGCATTAGCTTGCCAAAAAAACAGACCAGGGAGAAATAATCGTGTTTAGCCTACTAGCTCCTTATAGTCACTAGAGCGTTTGTCCTCCTTTGATGTAGTTTTTGATATCAAGAGGAGTAATTGAAGAGAAAACGTGCTCGAGCTAATAGCAACAGAATAAGTGATAAGGCATCCATATTGAAACGACAGACTCTCCCAGACTTGTCCTGATAAAAGCAGAGCGTTGGCCTATGCTACAGTCGTAATCCACATACGCATCACCTCTACACTGAACAGGACTAGTCTCTGGCGGTCTATACTTACAAAACGTGTGCTTAAAACTTGCAATTTGTTAGCTTCTCATGAGATAACTTGTTACAGACCAAGTGTGCTATGTTAAGTGTACCATTTATTTTAATCTACTGTAAAACTATTTGGTGGAATGTGCTTTGTGGCTGCCCGAATGTTAAATTTGCTTGGACTCTCGTGTTCCATTTGTACATGTGTATTTGCATGGCACAACCAAAAAGAAACTAAGCATCACACAGTTCCTTCTCCCTAAATTCCCTTTCCCCTCCGAGTCTCATTCACTCAAATGCTTTCCGACACACACACACACGCGCGCTCCAGTTAGGCCTGAAAAAATAAATGCCTATAAAAACCATATCTAACTGATGGGATACACAAGCTACATTCCTTGCCAAATGACAGTTATCACAAATTCAAAATCGGCTGGTTGATTAAAGTAGGAAAATATGTGTTCCAACAACGAGCTGCAGTTTTGTAATAATTACGTCCCATCGATTTTCCGCTTATGCTACTTAGCGAACTTCTAGTGCCATATAGAATTGGTAAGCCAGCGGTCAGAGACCTTTTCGGAGTTAAGATCACAGCGTGAAAATGCAAGCTGAGAACTAACGCTCAGATTATTTTTATACATTTTTTAAACAACTTAAAAAAACATAAGCCTAAGCAACATTAGCCAATTAAAAACAGAACTGTAGCAATGAGGTTTGTGCAGTAAGCTATATCCCAAATACGTTATCAAGAAGGCAGTAATCTCAGCAGGGGCGCTTGCTTGTAGAAGCCTATTGCCCTATTGCTTGAATTGCCCTGCCAATCTTCTCCTCAGACCATGTAGGTATATGATCACACTGGTAATAGATAATTTGTTGCATTACTTGTGAGGCAAAGCTGAGTGAGCAATATTAGTTTTTTTTTTTTTTACTGGCTGCCCCTCACCCGACTCACTGTCCCTCATCCCTCCCTTTGCTGAGAAAAGGGAACAGTCTTCCAGCTGATGGCGAAACTTAAGTGGGACTGCATTATTTCTGCCTCATGCACCAATTCATATTGTTACTCCGATGACCAAAGAAAGGGAAATATTCCTAAAAAAAACATTTTTATTTTTAAAGACCAGCCGCAAATATGAAAGTTAGCTTATTGAAACACTTTTCTGTACTCATTCATTGCAGCTGCAGTGCTGGTTGTAGCGTGAGTGGAAGTAGGGAGAACATTGATGCTGAATCAGAACAAAAGCTCTGCTGTATCGTTGAGTCTCTAGTCATGGTTTTAAATGTTTGGAAATCTCACATGATCAACTTTGCTGTGCGTTCGAGGCTTCTTTTTTACAGTCTATGGCACAAGGCAACTGTGCAGATGCAGTGATCTGAGCCATATGATTGGCCAGCGGTAGGCCTATTAGGTGCACTTGATTTGCTTTCTGGGCCTGCCGAGTTGGTCGGAGTTCTACCTTCAGACACATGAAATTATTAAAAACCTTTCCGGCACTATGGCTGCTAAATCAAGTGCACCTACAAGCAACAGCATGAAATACAAATTGGAACTCAAGGATTTCTCTTTTTTTTTTTAACTTACAATTTTGATTTGAAAACATTTTTGTATTTGTCACATGCAGCGAATAGAACAGGTACAGTGAAATGCTTACTTACAAGCCCTTAGCCAACAATACAGTTAAGAAAAATACAGAAAATAAATAAAAGTAACAATTAAAGAGCAGCAGTAAAATAACAATAGTGAGGCTATATACAGAGTCAATGTGCAGGGGCACCGGTTAGTCGAAGAAATATGTACATGCAGGTAGAGTTATTCTATGACTACGCATAGATAATAAACAGAGTAACAGCAGCATTAAAGAGGGGGGGGGGGGGCAATGCAAATAGTCTGGGTAGCACTTTGATTAGCTGGTCAGGAGTCTCATGGCTTGGGGGTAGAAGCTGTTTAGGAGCCTCTTGGACCTAGATCTGGTGCTCCGGTACTGCTTGCCGTGCGGTAGCAGAGAGAACAGTCTATGACTTGGGTGTCTGGAGTCTTTGATCATTTTTAGGGCCTTCCTCTGACACCACCTCGTATAGAGGTCCTAGATGGCAGGCAGCTTGGCCCCAGTGATGTATTGGGCCATACGCACTACCCTCTGTAGTGCCTTGAGGTCAGAGGCCGAGCAGTCGCCATACCAGGCAGTGAAGCAACCAGTTAGGATGCTCTCGATGGTGCAGCTGTAAAACCTTTTGAAGATCTGAGGACCCATGCCAAATCTTTTCAGTCTCCAAATTGAGCCCAGTTTGAAAATAAATATGAGAATAACCGTTCCATGCACATCACTTCGATGGAAACTTTTCCCATTTTGAAAAATATTATTTTCTATTTTATTCTGTTATATTACATCATGTTTTTATTTCATATAAAATAGGTGTCTTGACAGTGATAAGGGCTCAGGGGAAAAAAATGTTTTACTAAACCTGGCTGAGCTTCTACAAGCAAACGCCCCTGCTGAGGTAACTGTTTTTTTGAAGACAGTGTTTCAAAATATAACCAGTTGATATTACAGTTTCAATATACTAATCTTAAAAATGACACTTTCTTTTAATAATTGACTGAATAGTGTATATGGTTATGATAAATTAGGCAATGTTGCCATATAAATAAATGCACAAATTTTTCCAGTGCGAGCCTTGTTATAAAAATGTTGTTTTCTTCATTCAAGTGCTAATTTTTTAATGTATTTTTTTATAAATAAAAAATGTACGAGTACTAGAACAGGCAAAAATTGCCAAGGGCCCATCCCCAATATAGAATACAGCGGAGATTCTACATCGTTCATGTCGGCGAGACCTCGGACCGACATCTTCCCAGTGTACCAACACTCTCCAAACTACATAATCCTCACGCAATATGATACATTGTCCAAACACGTGCGCTTTCTGGTTTTGGAATAGCAAAATAGCAAAACATATTGGCACCTACGTTTCGTATTGTGAGGTCCTTGGCAATTCCCAGCCCCAGTAAAACAAAATACATCAGAATAAGTAGTCAGAATGCTGAATAAACTTAATTTAAACATACTCTACCCGTTCGCTGATTTCGTACTTACTTGACAATATCCACAGGAACGTATTATCGATCAAAACAAGGGTCTGTGTGTGGCTCTCAAGATTGGTTTGTTCATCACCTGAGGCATATGCACAAGGCGTAAATACATCACACGACGCATGTATACTAACCAAAGTCTTGGAAGTGTTTACAGCAGAGTTCCCCAACTGCCCAAAATTGGCCCGCGGGTGATTTTATTTGCCCCTCCCACAGTTGAGCAAAAGTCTTTACAAGTGATTTTGGAAATATGATCCAAAGTAGTCCCACGTATAATAGAGATATGTGATCGTATACATGTAACCAAGGTTTGAAATTGTTTTTGTCAAATATATCGTTTTGGGAATCTTGTGGTCCATTTTAAGTCGACAAATTATTTGTGATTATGTTCCCTGACCTTCCACTCAAGAGAATATTTAAATAAAAATATGCCCGGGGCTGAATCTCATTGATAATACCCATTTTATATGGTATTGCGCATGTGCCAGGGTTTTGCAAAGTCTATTTAGTAATAGTTTCCTGTGGATATTATTTGGACATTAGGACCAACTGCATAGACAACCAGTAGAGTAAGTTCAAATGGAACTTATTTAACATTCTGGCTTGTAAGAAAACCTCTTTCACAGTTTGATGTATTAGACACACACACACACACACCTAGAAAGTCACCGCCATATAACAGTCAATAGTGAGTTATATACTTGAGTAATAATATAGGCAAGGTCTGCCCTGATGACAGCCATGCAATCTGCCACCTCAGTCATCACTAGCTCAGGGACAGGGCGACAGTGTCAGTGTCACACCACCCCTGCCATGTGCAGACAGACACCGCCACTGACCACAGCGTGCATAATTAAATCACCATGATGGTTGACAAGCGACAACATGGGAGTGTCACTTCACAGGTAGGGAAGGCAGCCGCTCCACCGGGGGTAAATCATGTGAACCAAGGTGGACATGAATGCAGTGAAACAGACTATTACCTAAATGCAGTGCCTGATGCTGCTCACGGCCTCAGCATCACAGCCAACCATCTTAGGAATCCTGCCACATATGTCTATAAATAGATTCAGACTCGATGCTAATTGAATCCAGTGGTGCTTCAAATGACTTCAAATGGAGTCCAAAAAGAGAGAGAGGGGGGGGGGGGGGGGGGGGGGGTTAGACCTGAGCTCAGAAATATTCATAAAAACATTGAAATGCATAGGTGGCAAATGAACAGACAACAACAAAGACAGCCAGCCACACACTTCCTAGATGTGTTGACAGGGATGCAAATTGAAAGCGACATGGTTTATTTTCCCGGCTGCGTTTGGTGAAAAAAAAAATACTCCCATAGTAGCCCATTAACACACCAAACATCCGAGACATCCACCATGTCATATGAGCAGCAGCCAACAAATAAAAAGTACTTTGCAGTCAAAAGTTACACACTTCTTGCAACATAACAAAAACTCAAGAGAATGCTAAGAGAATGCTACAAAGACTAAAAGAGGCTTTAGACTGTAGGCTACCACAGCCCTAGTGTTTCTTTACAAGCATGTATTCTCTGATACACACATCTATACTCCTCTGGCCAGTTTCCCAGAACCAGATTATGCCTAGTCCAGGAACCAAAATGTATCAATCATCTTGGCTGAGTGAGTGACATTCTCCTTCATGTTTGGGTGGGTGGAGTAGAATCAGTAGGGGACTGAGAATGACCACTTTAGGTGCTAATCAGGAGGAGGGGGGGGGGGGTGTAGTGGAGCCTGAGATGGAGGGGGTCATCAAGAGGATTCGTCTGAGTATTAGGTCTGAGTAGTAAACCACAATGCATATTGTGGAGCAGGCTCTTTGTGGTGTTAGAATAAGGCCAATTTTACACACACACCAGTAACCTGCTCCAAAAAGAAAAATATCAGTTCAACAACTCATATCATTTCTCCAAGTCTAAAATGGGTAATGCCATTTAGCTACACTGTAGCTGCTGTTGCATACCACTCTTTCCTAGAAATAATACATTATAGCTGCCAATTTGTCTTGATACATGTGTGGCCCACTACGCATTGTGTCAAACTAAGTGATGTTACATTTATCCCAGAATGCAACAGAATGGCAGTGTAAAGAATAGTATGACCATAATGCAAGTACAGGATTACACATAGCAATGGAGTCAAGGCTCCGCTGGAAAAGTACATTGTGTCTATGAAGGTTACCAGGATTACCAGAATTAAATACATCAAGCAATTTTAATATCAGAACTCTAGGACATATTTAATCGCGGAATGGGCAAACAAGAACTGCGCATGTTACACACCCCCACCCCCCTTATTGAGCGTGTTCAATGAAACCACTCTGTGTTTGATAGCCAGCAGAGCTGAAGACCGTACCACAAAGCATCCATATGCCGCTATAGGCTAGGCTACTCACCGTCCTGGGTATCGTTCGCGCGGCTGCAGTTGCTGCAAATGTGCTTGATCTCTTTCCCGATGTGACAGTGGATCATGAAGGGCATATTGTTATTCTGGTGATGCTGATGGTTGGTTTGTTGCTCTTTCTTATTGTTGTTGAGAGACATCATTCTGACCAGGTAAAATGCCTTCTTCTTCGGTTTCTCAACCGCCACAGGCGTATTGTTTTCCCTGAAGCCCGTGTTGTTGAACCAACTCCCATGCATGATGGTGGGCCCGGGATCCGCAGCCATCGGGTAGTTGGCCGTCTTGAACATAAAGACACGAAAATTGATTCGCGTCTAAATGCAAGGCATACGGGGAGGGGTTTTTAAACAAACGGCGCCTCGACTCCTACCTGACCTCACCCCTTCAACCAATCACGAGGGTTTCGCTCCGCGCGTTTGCAGAACCCATTTCTCTTCTATCAACGACGTCAGATAGAATATTGTAATTTCCACACCTGCACCTGAGGTTCCGATCTAGTGCACTCACACCCGCCTACCTCCGCAATGCCAAGGGCAGAAGTAAAAACCACGGATGCTACTATACTATGATGATGGACCAGTGCCGCTAGAAGACATATCGAGTGTGTGAATTGCAGTGCCTCTGCCTCTCCCTCGGTCCCCATCCTCGTCTGCAAAAATAATCCGCTCACGGCAAGCATAATTGGCTACCCAGTGTTCACTCCTGCAGTTATATTAGTCTACAGACAGAAAGTAAAGGTTCAACATCAAATCCCAAGACTTGATAATGACAAGAATGATTATAGGCTCCAGCTACATGATACACTATATGATCGAAAGTATGTGGACACCTGCTCGGAACATCTCATTCCAAAATCATGGAAATTAATATGGAGTTGGTACCTCCTTTGCTGATATAACAGCCTTCATCCACTCTTCTGGGAAGGCTTTCCACTAAATGATATAACATCTGCAGGGACTTGCTTCCATTCAGCCACAAGCACATTAGTGAGATCGGGCACTAATGTTAGACCTGGCTCACAGTCGGAGTTCCAATTCATTACAAAAGTGTTCAATGGAGTTGAGATCAGGGCTCTGTGCAGGCCAGTCAAGTTCTTCCACACCGATCTCTACAAATCATTTCTGTATGGACCTCGCTTTGTGCATGTGGGCATTGTCATGATGAAACAGGAAAAGGCCTTCCCCAAACTGTTGCCACAAAGTTGGTTGCACAGAATCATCTAGAATGTCATTGTATGCTGTAGCGTTAAGATGCCCCTTCACTGGAACTAAGGGGCCTAGCCCGAACCATGGAAAAACAGCCCCAGACCATTATTCCTCCTCCACCAAACTTTCTTTACAGTTGGCACTATGCATTGGGGCAGGTAGCGTTCTCCTGGCATCCACCAAACCCAGATTCTTCCATTGGACTGCCAGATGGTGAAGTGTGATAAATCACTCCAGAGAACGCGTTTCCACTGCTCCAGAGTCCAATGGTGGTGAGCTTTACACCACTCCAGCCAACGCTTGGCATTGCGCATAGTGATCTTAGGCTTGTGTGCAGCTGCTCGGCCATGGAAACCCATTTTCATGAAGCACCTGACGAACAGTTCTTGTGCTGACGTTGTTTCTAGAGGCAGTTTGGAACTCGGTAGTGAGTGTTGCAACCGAGGACAGGCGATATATATGCGCTACGCACTAAAGCACTCGGCTGTCCCATTCTGTGAACCTGTGTGGCCTACAGTGGTGTAAAGTATGTAGAAATACTTTAAAGTACTTTTTGGGGGGTATCTGTACTTTACTATACATTTTTTGACAACTTTTACTTTACTACATTACTATAGAAAATAATGTACTTTTTATTACATACATTTTCCCTGACACCCAAAAGTACTTGTTACATTTTAAATGCTTAGCAGGACAGGTAAATGTTCCAATTCATGCACTTATCAAGACAACACATTGTCATCCCTACTGCCTCAGATTTTGTGGACTCAAAAAACACAAACGTATAATTTGTAAATTATGTCTGAGTGTGCCCCTGGCTATCTGTACATAAAAACAAGAAAATGTTGACTGCTTTGCAAAGCAGTCAACATTTATTAAGCAAAGCTGTCTGCTTTGCTTAATATAAGGATACTTAAGTATATTTTAGCAATTACATTTTTATTTTTGATACTTAAGTATATTTAGAACCAAATACTTTTAGACTTTTACTCAATAAGAATTTCACTGGGTGACTAACTTTTACTTGAGAAACTTTCTATTAAGGTAACTATACTTTTGCTCAAGTATCACAATTGGATACTTTTTCCACCACTGGTGGCCTACCACTTCACAGCTGAGCCGTTGTTGCTCCTAGACGTTTCCACTGACTTGTTGGATCCTATGATGGTGCCACGTTGAAAGTCACTGAGCTCTTCAGTAAGGCCATTCTACTGCTAATGTTTGTCTATGGAGATTGCATGGCTGTTTGCTCGATTTTATACACCTGTCAGCAACGGGTGTGGCTGAAATAGCTGAATCCTCTCATTTGAAGGGGTATATACTTCTGTATATATAGTAGTTTGGATAGAGAGCTTGTTCCTACTTGATTAGAAAGGCAATTATACACCAATTGAACCCAATTCACTGAAAAAAATTGAAGAATTACACTTTGAATGCAAGTAACTTCTGCTCTTGTTTAAGATAGTGTGAAATATTAATCCCAAGGGACGGTAAAATAAAACTTGCCTTTATTGCTAAACATACACACACACACCATTTTTGTGCATGAAGCAAAATTATCTTGTCATTTTAGAGGAAAATCAATCATTAGCCTGCTAACTTTAATTAATGTATCTGCCATTGTACCAACTATCCATCAAATGTGTATAAAGGGAGTCATTAACCCTACTGTGCCTAACAGAATATTCAATAGGCCTATAGATCATCCTCTTTATCAATAAACTAGTCACTAGCTACTGCTTTTCCTGGGTTTTGGCTCCATCACACATGTTCTTGTACTTGTTCTTGTACTTTTCTAGTAAAGTACAGGATGCAATCATGAGGCTCCTGGCAAGAGGCAAAAGCCCTCAGAGGAAAGTGAGGTGTACAGTAATGGTGGACGCTCTATGCCCGCAATGGGTCCAAAAGGACCAAGTGAAATAAGTATACTTCGCTATGTATTTTTTTGGACAGTGAAGCTAACTTTTAATTTGGCTCTATATTCCAGCATTTTGGATTTGAGATCAAATATTTCATATGAGGGGACGGTACAGAATGTCATTTGAAGGTGTCATAAGTATTTGGACAAATTCAGTAATATGTGTATTAAAGTACTAATAAGTTCAGTATTTGGTCTCATATTCCTAGCATGCAATGACTACAAGATTGAGACTCTACTAACGTGTTGGATAATAGAAATATAAAAATAAATACTGAACTTTTGACTTCTTTAATACACTAAAAGTGAATTTGGCCAAATACTGAAAACACCTTCAAATGTGGGGACTAGATACATAAAGTGCTTTCATTCCTAAACGGTAAAACAGATATGTATAAATAAAAAAATACCCTCAAATAAAAGGTGACATTCTGTACTGTCGCTTCATGAAACATTTGATCTCAAATCCAAAATGCTGGAGTGTAGAGGCAAATTGAAAGTTTCAGCTTCGCTGTCCAAAGAAATATGTGAATATGTGGATGGAAATCATGATGCATAGTCACGGTAGGGAAGGAAGGGGGGGAGGTTGCGCAGTCATGTTAACAATCATAACAACTGCTCTATATCAGTGCGTCATGCCGTTTTATGCTGACGGCGGCCGTAGCATCTTTATCATTTGGACTTGGAGAATTGCATGTCTGGAGCCTGGCAGATTGAGTTACTGCGTCTTCAGCCCAACTACCGACCAGGGCTTCAAATCCTAATTGAAGGATAAGATTGATAAATCAAAGGAGCAGATCTATCTAGACTGGCAACACGCAGGTTGGGTACAGCCTATCGTGCATAATGGCCAACCACTAACCCAGCGGCACGCCACCCCATAGCCATGCAGTCCCCTTGCACTCCGACTCTCGATCCTCACAAAGTTCAACTCCAGAAGTTAAATGAGGCAGTAATACGGCTGCGGGAACATAGGGAAGACGTCTAAAAGGTCCCCATGGTATTTTCAATCATGTTTCAGACAGAATATATGTTTGGTTTGTGCGTGTGTATGTGTGGTGCCTTTGATGTTCCTTTCAATGAGCTGCGGCTTATTCCAGTGACATCAAAGCCCCTATCCGAAATGAGGGACAGAAGCGCCTGATTTTCCAACTGCCGCCACGGTGCGATGCGGTGGAGTCGGTGCCCTTGGCCACTTTTTTGATTACAGAATATGACCATGTGCTATTCACACCAACTGCCCGGAAGATGGACAGTAAGGTTATCTACACTCCCACACTTGACCAGTAATAAATGAAGACTTAAACAATTCTTGTCAGGTCATATTGATGGAGTTCCAGCTGTGTGTGTGTGTAAGGATAAGGTATTGTCCATAAGACATCCATAAACTGACAGGGCTAATTTAGCTCACAAGGGATCAATCTTAAACCTCAGATTCACTACCTTCTACTGTATGTATTGTATGTAGGCCTGTGTGTTTGCGTACTTCAGCTTTCTATGCGACGGCTGGCATCTCCCTTCGATGACTCCTCTAAGCAGCACATGTTCAAAGCTGCATGCCAGACCCTATCAGTGTGTACCGCTCCAGTGTTAGCTGTTGATTCACGTGATGTGTGGCAGCGTTCTTATGTAACTACAGGCTGTGGATAGGGCCCAAGCACATTACTTGGGCTCATTCATGGGGAAACAAGCCAAGTATGTTTTATTTATTTTAGGCTCCGAGCAAGGTTAGTTGTTTTTAGCTACAGTAGCATTTCTTGAAGGGACTTTTTTTTTAGGTGGAAATGTTTTAAGTGATTTTTTAAAAAGTGAGTTAACTTTATACTTTAGATGTAAAAGGCTGTAGACACGGGCCATACCTTTCTTTCACCAGAGTGGAAATGTATTTGGTCACTCATTCCCTCTACAGGGGAAGCTATAAATTCCATTCCCTCTATAGCCTCAGCTCCAGGCTTCGATCACATTCAGCTAGCAGTAAGCCACCAGCATTTTCAAAAAGTACAGTATTCATCATGTTTGTCTGTTGGATTATTTATCTTGTTGGATAGATTTGAACATGTACAGCATGGTAGAGTATTACACATATTGTTCCTGTTTCATACATGCCTCACATCATTTGTATTATTTTTTAAATGTAATTTCAAAGCTTATTCACTCCCTGCAGTGTCTAGCCAGCCACCTTAGTTTCCCTAAACCGATTACTGTCTAACCTTTTCTGTCAGCACGTTACCCCCCCCCCCCCCAAAAAAAAACAGTATTAGAAAACCTACTGTTCTGTACAGTCAGTTTGTCCCAGTGGATTGGAAAGTCACTCATCCAGACAGAGAAGCACATGAACCGCTAAAGAGGAGGAGGAGGTCCTCAACTTCTTGCTGTTAGTGCCTAGGCTAAGACAGTCCACTGGGCGCGCTCTCTAGGGTCCTGCTGCTGTGTTGTGAGTTAGGGCATGAGTCTGGCACTGACACACACAACCACCACGTTGGAGCTCTCCCTCTCTCTCTCTCTCAAAGGTCACGCACATCTCCTATATTCCCTCCCCATAAACTTGAAAGGGAATTAAAAGTACATGATAAAAGCAGGGTTGCTTTTTTTGTCCCTCCTTTCAGTTTCCCAATGGCAGTGTTGAATCGTTATGTAATTCTAATCTGGGAGGAACCTAATCTTCCTCCATTTCCAACACAGTTATTGGCTCCACCCTGAAACTAAACTCAATCTTCCACTTGACAAGACACAGAACGTAATGTAATCGCTTATGTAAAGTCTGAAAAATATGAAAGAAAACAGTGAATGAGGCCACTTAAGGCACACACACACACACCAAATTTTCAGGGACAGCAAAGTGGCTCAGAATAGACCTAATTATAGCTATAGTACCTGCACAGTGTTATGGATTGGAATCAGGGTGTGAAGAGTAAGGAGCCAGCGTGAGGTGGTTATTCAATTAGCACAGAGTCGGAGTACAGGGGAGAACTGAAAGAGCATCACAACAGAGGTAACCTGCCATATTCCAGGAGAGAACTATTAGACTGCATCACTAGCTATGGAAACAAACTACCCGTTTGGTGCTGTAGGGGTGCACCTTGGCTACATCGCAGCTATAAATCCCATCCCAAGAGAGAAACATGAAATAATTGAATAATTGATAGCCAACGGAGACACAATTCCATATTCCAGGAGAGTACACTGCCCACATACAGTTAACTACTATGTCTGAAATACATTTTATAATTTAATCTATCTGGTGTAAACTTTCATTTAAATTATACAGTATGAACATTGAGACAGCAGAAGCAGCACACTCCCATCCACATCAACAGGGAAGTGGAGAAGCTGAAAAGCTTAAAGTTCCTCGGCATACACATCACTGACAATCTGAAATGGTCCACATACACAGACAGTGTGTTGAACAAGGCGCAACAGCGCCTCTTCAACCTCGGAAGCCTGAAGACATTTGGGTTGGCCACTTTGACCCTCACAAAGTTTCAGATGCACCATTGAGAGCATCCTGTCTGGCTGTATCACCGCCTGGTACAGCAACTGCACCGTCCGCAACCGCAGGGCTCTCCAGAGGGTGGTGCGGTCAGCCCAATGCATCACCTGGGGCACACTGCCTGCCCTCTAGGACACCTACAGAAAGGCCAAGAAGATCATCAAGGGCCTCAGCCACACGAGCCATGGTCTGTTCACCCCGCAATCATCCAGAAGGCGAGGGCAGTACAGGTTAGAGGTCGACCGGCATGGCCGATTAATTAGGGCCAATTTCAAGTTTTCATAACAATCGGTAATCGGCTTTTTTTGGACAATCCATGAGGAAACTGTGTGGCAGGCTGAGCACCTGTTACGCGAGTGCAGTGTCCAAAGGACCTTGAGGCTGCAAGGAGCCAAGGTAAGTTGCTGGCTAGCATTAAACTTATCTTATAAAAACAATCAATCTTCACATAATCACTAGTTAACCTAGTAATATCATCAACCATGTGTAGTTAACTAGCTTGTCCTGCGTTGCATATAATCAATGTGGTGCCTGTTAATATATAATTTAATCACAGCTTACTTCAATTAACAAAAAGAGCAATCTTCGCACAAATGTACCTAACCACAAACATCAATGCCTTTCTTAAAATCAATACACAGAAGTATATATTTTTAAACATGCCTATTCAGTTAAAATAAATTCATGTTAGCAGGAAATATTAACAAGGGAAATTGTGTCACTTCTCTTGCGTTCAGTGCAAGCAGTTTGGGCCGCCTGGCTCGTTGCGAACTGTGAACTAATATGCCAGAATTTTACAGAATTATGACATAACATTGAAGGTTGTGCAATGTAACAGCAATATTTAGACTTAGGGTTGCCACCCGTTAGATAAAATATGTAACGGTTCTGTATTTCACTGAAAGAATAAACGTTTTGTTTTTAAAATGATAGTTTCCGTATTTGACCATACGAATGACGAAAATCTCGTATTTCTGTGTTTTTTATATTATAATTATGTCTATGATTTGATATTTGATAGAGCAGTCTAACTGAGCGGTGGTCGGCAGCAGCAGGCTCGTAAGCATTCGGTCAAACAGCACTTTACTGCGTATGCCAGCAGCTGTTAGCAGTGCTTGAAGCACAGCGCTGTTTATGACTTTTAAGCCTATCAACTCCCGAGATTAGGCTGGCAATACTAAAGTGCCTATAAGAACATCCAATAGTCAAAGGTATATGAAATACAAATGGTATAGAGAAAAATAGTCAACGCGTCATAATTCCTATAATAACTACAACCTAAAACACCTTAAACTGGGAATATTGAAGAACTGGGAATATTGAACCACCAGCTTTCATATGTTCTCATGTTCTGAGCAAGAAACTTAAACGTTAGCTTTTTTTACATGGCACATATTACACTTTTACTTTCTTCTCAAACACTGTTTTTACATTGTTTAAACCAAATTGAACATGTTTCATTATTTATTTGAGACTAAATATATTTTATTTATGTATTATATTAAGTTAATAAAAAAGTGTTAATTGTTCATTCAGTATTGCTGTAATTGTCATTATTACAGATATATAAAAATCATCCGATTAATCGGTACCGGCTTTTTTAGGTCCTCCAATAATCAGAATAGGTATCTGCGTTGAAAAATCATAATCGGTTGACCTCTAGTACAGGTGCATCAAAGCTGGGACCGAGAGACTGAAAAACAGCTTCTATCTCAAGCCCATCAGACGGTTAAAAAGCCATCGCTAGCCAGCCTCCACCCAGTACCCTGCCCTGAACTTAGTCACTGTCACTAGCTGGCTACCACCCGGTTACTCAACCCTGCACCTTACATAGGCTGCTGCCCTATGTACATCGACATGGAACACTGGCCACTTTAATAATGGAATACTGGCCACTTTAATAAATGTTTATGTACTGTTTTACACATTTCATATGTATACTACTGTATTCTAGTCAAGGCCTATCCTATTCAACCCCTTCCCTTTTTTTTGGTGGCAGGTGGTCAGAGCGTTGGGCCAGTAACCGAAAGGTTGCTGGATCAAATCCCTGAGCTGACAAGGTAATAATCTGTCTAATTTAACCCACTGTACCCCAGGCACCAAATACGTGGATGTCGATTAAGGCAGCCTCCCGCACCTCTCTGATTCAGAGTGTTTGGGTTAAATGCGGAAAACACATTTCAGTTGTACAACTGACTAGGTATCCCCCTTCCCCCCTTTCAACTATTGCTGTACATATACTATTCTATCATTATATATTCTACAGATACACTACATATTCTATCCATATACTGTCCATAATGTATGTACATCCAATCCCATCACACACACACACACACACACGCACACACACATACACGCTTATCCTTCACTCTGCCGTCCAACTCAACCCAAACCAAAAGTTTGGACACACCTACTCATTCAAGGTTTTTTTTTTATTTTCACTATTTTCTACATTGTAGAATAATGGTGAAGACATCAAAACTATGAAATAACACTTATGGAATCATCTAATAACAAAAAAGTGTTAAACAAATCAAAATATATATTTTATATTCACGGTGACACCGTCAGGGATTTATTTAGAATTCAAGGCACACTTAATCAGCACGGCTACAACAGCATTCTGCAGCAATACGCCATCCCATCTGGTTTGCACTTAGTCCCACAATCATTAATTTTTTCAACAGGACAATGACCCAACACATCTTGAGGCTGTTTAAGGGCTATTTGACCAAGAAGGAGAGTGATGGAGTGCTGCATCAGATGACCTGCCTCTACAATCACCTGATCTCAACCCAACTGAGATGGTTTGGGATGAGTTGGACCGCAGAGTGAAGGAAAAGCAGCCAACAAGTGCTCAGCATATGTGGGAACTCCTTCAAGACTGTTGGAAAATAATTCCAGGTGAAGTTGGTTGAGAGAATGCCAACACTGTGCAAAGATGTCATCAAGGCAAAGGGTGGCTTCTTTATATAAAATATATAATTTAATAATTTAATTAAAAAATATATAACTTTTTTGGTTACTACCGATCCCCTGTCTTATTTCATAGTTCTGATGTCTTCACAATTATTCTACAATGTATAAACAGTAAAAATAAAGAAAAACACTGGAATAAGTAGGTTTGTCCAACCTTTGGACTGGTGCTGTGTATACTGTACAGTGCGTTCGGAAAGAATTCAGGCACTTTGACCTTTTACACATTTTGTTACGTTACAGCCTTATTCTAAAATGAATTAAATAACAAAAAAATACTCAGCAATCTACACACAATACCCTATAATGACAAAGCAAAACCAGGCTTTTAGAAATGTATGCAAAGGTATTGAAAATAAAACAGAAATACTTCATTTACGTAAGTATTAAGACTCTTTGCTGAGTGACAAGACATTTAGCTCAGGTGCATCCTGTTTCCATTGATCATCCCTGAGATATTTCCACAACTTGATTGGAGTCTTGTGGTAAATTCAATTGATTGGATAAGATTTGGAAAGGCACACACCTGTGTTTAAGGTTCTACAGTTGACAGTGCATGTCAGAGCAAAAACCAAGCCATGAGGTCGAAGGCATTGTCTGCAGAGCTCTGAGACAGGGTTGAGTCGAGGCACAGATCTGGGGAAGTGTACCAAAAAAATTCTGCAGCATTGAAGATCCCCAAGAATACAGTGGAAGAAGTTTGGAACCACTAAGACTCTTCCTGGAGCTGGCAACCCGGCCAAACTAAGAATTGGGGGAGAAGGGCCTTGGTCAGGTGACCAAGAACCCGATGGTCACTCTGACAGAGGAATCCTTGCACCATCCTTACGGTGAAGCATGGTAGGGGCAGCTCCAGAGCGGTCAGGATCTCAGACTGGGGGCGACGGTTCACTTTCCAATAGGACAATGACCCTAAGCACACAGCCAAGATAATGCAGGAGTGGCTTCAGGACAAGTCACAATGTCCTTGAGTGTTCCAGCCAGAGCCCAGACTTGAATCCGATTGAACATCTCCGAAGAGACCAGAAAATAGCTGTATAGCAACACTCCCCATCCAACCTGACAGAGCTTGAGGGGATCTGCAGGGAGGAATAAGAGAAACTCCCCAAATACAGGTGTGCCAAGCTTGTAGCGTCATACCCAAAAAGACTCAAGGCTGTAATCACTGCCAAAGGTGCGTCAACAAAGTACTGAGTAAATGGTCTGAATACTTATGTAAATGTAATACTTTCGTTTTGAATACATTTTCAAACATTTCTAAAAACCTGTTTTTGCTTTGTCATTATGGAGTATTGTGTGTAGATTGATAAGGGGGAAAAAAATATTTAATGAACTTTAGAATAAGGCTGTAACGTAACAAAATGTGGAAAAAGTCAAGTGGTCTGAATACTTTCCAAATTAACTGTATATTTATACTCGGGACTCCGACATGGCTCATTCTAACATTTCTATATATTTCTTAATTCCATTATTTTACTTTTAGATTTCTGTGTAGTGTTAGAAATTACTGCACTGTTGAAGCTAGGAACACAAGCATTTCCCTACACCCGCAATAACATCTGCTAAATATGTGTATGTGACCAATAAAATGGGATTTGATGTGATTTGGAAAGTGTTCCACCTTGTGTCTATTATATGAAAGTGCTACAGTGGAAAGGTGGTAAAGATGACTTTCCATGTGTGGCTTCCTGCTACCATCTAGTGGTCAGTCAATTCCCATAACTCGCATCACACAACTCATTCAGTTTTAGGAGTGTCATAATATATATTTCATATATTTACATTGTGTCTAGTACACCATATATGCTGTCCCAGGGACACCATACCCATTTGTTGTCCCAGGACATCATACATTAGTATTTTTCTTTCTTTTAAACAATAATACTATGTACCAAAGAAGGCTGGTGAAGGGAGGACGGTTCATAAAAACTTCTGGAATGAAATAACGGGAATGGTAATAAACACATGGTAACCATGTGTGTGCAATGGTGGAAAAAGTACCCAATTGTCATACTTGAGTAAAAGTAAAGATACCTTAAATAGAAAATGACTCAAGTAAAAATGAATGTCACCCAGTAAAATACTACTTGAATAAAAGTCTAAAAGTATTTGGTTTTAAATATACATAAGTATCAAAAGTAAAAGACAAGTATAAATCATTTCAAATTCATTATATTACATTATTTTTTGTTTATGGGTAGCCAAGGGCACACTCCATCATAATTTACAAACAAAACATGTGTTTAGTGAGTCTCCCAGATCAAAGCAGTAGGAATGACCAGGGATGTTCTCTTGATAAGTGTGTGAATTTGACAATTTTTCAGTCTGGCTAAGCAATAAAAAGATAAGTACTTTTGGGTATCAGGGAAAATGTTTGGAGTAAAATGTATATTATTTTATTTAGGAATGTAGTGATGTAAATGTTGTCAAAAATATACAGCATATTCTGTATTCAGACCCCTTGACATTTTCCATATGTTGTTACGTTACAGCCTTATTCTAAAGTACTTTTCCCTCATCAACCTACGCACAATACCCCATTATGACAAAGTGAAAACATTTTTTTATAAATTTGTGCACATTTATTAAAAATTCAAAACTGAAATACCTTATTTACATAAGTATTTCAACCCTTTGCTACGAGACTCAAAATTGAGCTCAGGTGGATCCTGTTACCATTGATCATCCTTGAGATGTTTCTAACACGATTGGAGTCCACCTGTGGTAAATTCTATTGATTGGACATGATTTGAAAAGGCACACACCTGTCTATATAAGCTCCCACTGCACACAGTGCATTTCAGAGAAAAAGCTAAGCCATTGGTTCGAAGGTATTGTCCGTAGAGCTATGAGACAGGACTGTGTCGAGGCATCGATCTGGGGAAGGGTACCAAAACATTCCGCAGGATTGAAGGTCCCCAAGAACACAGTGGCCTCCATAATTCCTAAATGGAAGAAGTTTGGAACTACCAAGACTCTTCCTAGAGCTGGCCGCCTGGCCAAACGGGGGAGAAGGGTCTTGGTCAGGGAGGTGAACAAGAACCTGATGGTCACTCTGACAGGGCTCCAGAGTTCCTCTGTGGAGATGGGAGAAACTTCCAGAAGGACAACCATCTCTGTAGCACTGCACCAATCAGGCCTTCACGGTAGAGTGGCCAGACGGAAGCCACTCCTCAGTAAAAGGCACATGATAGCCCGCTTGGAGCTTGCCAAAAGGCACATAAAGACTCTCAGAACATGAGAAACAAGATTCTCCGGTCTGATGAAACCAAGGTTGAACTCTTTCGCCTGAATGCTAAGCGTCACATCTGGAGGAAACCAGGCAACGCTCATCACCTGGTCAATACCATTCCCTATAGTGAAGCAAGGTGGTGGCAGCATCATGATGTGGGGATGTTTTTCTGCGGCAGTGACTGGGAGACTAGTCAAGATCAAGGGAAAGATGAAAGGAGCAAAGTACAGAAAGATCCTTGATGAAAACCTGCGCCAGAGCACTCAGGACCTCAGACTGTGGTGAAGGTTACCCTTCCAACAGGACAACGACCCTAAGCATCCAACAAAGACAACACATGAGTGGATTAAGGAGAAGTCTCTGAATGTCCTTGAGTAGCCCAACCAGAGCCTGGACTTGAACCCGATCAAACATCTCTGGAGAGACCTGAAAATAGCTGTGCAGCGACGCTTTCCATCAAACATGACAGAGCTTGAGAGGATCTGCAGAGAAGAATGGGAGATACAAATACAGGTGTGCCAAGCTTGTAGTGTCATACCCAAGATGACTCAATGCTGTAATCACTGCCAAAGGTGCTTCATCAAAGTACTGAGTAAAGGGTCTGAATACTTATGTAAATGTTTTACTTCAGTTTTTTAACTTTAATACATTTTCAAAACAGTCTAACAACCTGTTTTTGCATTGTCTTCATGGTGTATTGTGTGTAGATTGACAATTGAATCCATTGTAGAATAAGGCTGTAACGTAACAACTGTGGGTAAAAGTGAGGGGCCTGAATATTTTCCCGAATGCACTGTATATAGTACAGATACCCCAAAGAACTACTTGAGGATTTTTCACTTTAGTACTTTACATCACTGTGTGTGTGGTGTATTTGATACCATTCTGTTAACTCCATTCCAGTCATTACTAAGAGCCCATCCTCCCAAATCGAGGTGCCACCTGCCACCTGTGCTCTGTACCTTCAGTGTCAGAAATGGGTTGTGCTGAGTAGTGACATACTGAACCCCTCGGTAGCAGCTATACATCATGCAGGTGTAATGGCCTACTGGAAATAGAAAAAATATATACATACATGTGCACAGGCTGGTTTCATATGGCATGTCTCGTTTGGGCAAAAGTTCGTCCTCTGTCCTCTCTCCTCCGTGACCCGGAAACCAATTAGTGGTCGAGGAGTGTGTCATTGGGCATTTGAGTGGTAAAGCGTAAGTAGCCGGCTGTAGATTGCATGTCCGCATCACTACGGCCTGCAGCATATTTATTTTATTCTCAACCTTTGTTGCTTTTGTCAGTAAGCATGTAAAGAGTAGAATTGATTCAAATCACATGAAGGACAAAAACACTCACTGTACAGAAAAGGATTACACTACATCTACACCAGTTCACATAACTTACTCACGTAACAATATGCCAAGCAATATGCCAAGCAGTCAAAGGAACTTGGTATTCACCCCAAGACTGGTGTCTGGGGTACTTGCTCATTAAGGGACAGTTTCCCGGACACAGATCAAGCCTTAACCCCAAACCCTACTATAAACTGAAGTAGTAGAATGAGCAGTAGGTTTACCTAACGGCATCCTAACTGTAACTTTAGCTTTCTTGATCTGATCTTTAGCAACGGTAGTCCAACCAATATTCTCAATAACTTCTTTCCCATTGTTGCTGGAGTCATCGGATTCAAACTCGACGTCTTCATTCATCTTCCTCAAGCCCGGATAGACATAACCATGAGCATCCACATCGCTTTCGCTATCGGATGCACTCTTAGAGGCCATGCACCCTCCATTGCTCTCAACCCTTTAACCTAACTCCTAACCTTAACCTTGTTTAAAGTGAATGTCTAGATACCCATACAGTAGGTTGCGTGTTTGAATATCATCACGGACAACTTTCGAATTTTAGCTAATTAGCAACTGTTCAACTACTTCCTACTTTTTTACCTACTTTGCAGCTATTTAGCATATTAGCAAACTCTTCCCCTAACCTTAAACCCTTTAACCTAACTCCTAACCATATCCTTAACCCTAACCTTGATCCCTAACCCCTAGCCTAGCTAACATTAGCCACCAAGCTCTGCTTCTTAACCCAAGCCTGATGGGCCCCGACACTATACATCTGGTTAGGGCCAGGTAGGCCCTGTTTTTCATCAATTACTGGGGTAAGGGCAGGGCTCCAGTATCACGAAATTGATCACTAACATTTTGAATCTGAGCCATTTGCGCGTGCTCTGCGCAGTAAGTACAGTCCTTATCTGACTAAGATCATACCATGACGTCAGAAGTGCTTCAACCTTGTTAAATAAAAGACAGGAGAGATTATTTCACAGAAAATAATATGTTTAGCGTGACAAAAATGAGCTAACATCTAACTGCTCTCTTATGTCTCTTCATTGAACAGCTGAAGCAGAGCCGTTGCTATGAATACTCACAGACTCAGAGCGCCATGAACAGAGCGCATGCAGAGCGAGCTGTGAGCAAGGAGTGAGTGACAGCAGCTTACTAAGATTTTGGGCAGGGCCTTAAATTTGGCAGAAGCAATTGGGCCTGGGTAGGGTCTGAATGTCGTGGGCATGGTTAGGACTCGGACTTAACCTTCATGCCTGTGCAGGGCTATGGTTAGCATTAGCCACCTAGCCACATATCTAACATTAGAGTCAACAAATTGGAATTCGTTACGTATCACACGCATTGTTAATTCGTATCATAATATTTGAATTGTAATATAATTATATTAAATACATATTGCATATAAAATATATTTTCTCATATAGAAAATAAAATATGTAAGAAAATCTTCCTCTCTGCAACATGCATTCTGATATGCTTTCTGGCCTTGCTAAACATGGTAACCATTTACTGTAGCTGTCAGAAAATAATGGTATATACCCATTAAAAACAGTCTATTATGACTTTTCCCCTTATTAGAATGCGCCATCAAATCTTTCCTCCTCTGTGAACTTTAAATATTAATTGCCACTGTGACCCTTTTCCTGGGGGTTTAGTCTCGTAACGGTCCAGTAACTGCATGTATTAACCCAGAGGCATATGCATTTTCATCACTGCACTACTGTTGCAGTAGCCTTATGTTCTCCACGAGAGAGCAGCATTGTCACATCACGTGCTACAACAAGACCTGCCCCCTTTTGATCAAATTAGCTAGAGGATACTCTTTCTTCTATGATGGGAGTGAACAGCTCCCAGAATCTCAGGATCTGCTGTGTGGCAGATAGCAGAGCAGTTCAAACACATCCAGGACCAGGCTATAACTCCTATGGTTGTTGCGACCAAGAGAGTTGGCAAGAGAGCACAGACATATCTGGGACCAGGCTAGGTGGCAGAGGCTGCAGGTGTGGTTCTTCTCCTCCCAGTTAGTGAAACCTCTTATAACCTGTTTCCGATGGTTTTTACACCAATCCAGCCTCTGGCATGAATCGGCGCACGTGACTCCCTGTCTCTAAGGCCTCTCAGGAGATGTGGAATGCAGAAAATATTAATATTTCATAAAGACAGGCACTCAAGCACTAAAAAGCTACACTGACATGCTGATACAGGTCCTTCAGAAAGTACTCAAACCTCTTGACTTATTCCACATTTTGTTGTGTTACAGCTTGAATTCAAAATGGATTACATGTATATTTCTCTCACCCATCTACACACAATATCCCACATAAGTGAAAACACGTTTTTAGAAATTCTTGCAAATGTATTGAAAATTAAATACAAAAATCTCTCAATTCCATAAGTATTCACACCACTGAGTCAATACTTTGTAGAAGCATCTTTGGCAGCGATTTTAGCTGTGAGTCTTTCTGGGTAAGTCTCTAAAAAATTTCCACACCTGGATTGTGCAACATTTGCCCATTTATTATTTTCAAAATTCTTCAAGCGCTGTCAAATTGGTTGTTGATCACCGCTAGACAACCATTTTAAGGTCGTTCCATCGATTTTAACGTAGATGTTTTTTTTTACCCATCTTCCAATAGGTGCCCTTCTTTGTGAGGCATTGCAACACCTCCCTGGTCTTTGTGGTTGAATCTGTGTTGGAAATTCACTGCTCAAGCAAGGGACCTTACAGATAATATGTGTAGGGTACAGAGATGGGATAGTCATTCAAAAAAATCATGTTAAACACTATTTTTGCACACAGAGTTAGTCCAAGAAACCTATTAGGTGACCTGTTAATTAAGAAAATGTTTACTCATGAACTTATTTAGGCTTGTCATAACCAAGGGGTTGAATACATATTGAATACTAATTTTGTATTAATTTACAACAATTTTGAAAAACATAATTCCAATTTGACATTATGGTATTGTATTGTGTGTAGGCCAGTTACAACAAAAATCTAAATTGAATCCATTTTAAATTCAAGCTGTACGACAACAAAATGTTTAAGAAGCCCAGGCGTGGTAATACTTTCTGAAGGCACTGTATTTCTAGCTACAGCTATTGAAGGGGGAAATCAAACAGGATTAGTGGACAGAATGAATTAATCTAAAATGCCATAGTCCAATGGTTTTTCTTAATGGTGTTCACAGCCCAAGGAAATTGACATTCAAATATGCTCAAAAGTCAAAAGTTGTGACCATAATCATACATACATTTACCATAATGATGAGATGACATTTTGCTTTTGGAAATGAACAGAGCTCATACTATTTCGGGCATCTTAGTTCTGAGTGCTGTCTAACTGGGTTCCTTGGATTTAAAAAAGGTATTATAAGCTCTTATCATACCGATCAGAGAACCCCCCCCCCCCCCCTCCCATCCCAACACCAAGGTCATTTGAAACACACTGATCTCTAACTGATCACTTGGACACAGACTTTCCCCTCATGTCCTCGGTATGACCAAGTGAGAGTGTTGAACACACTGATCTCTAACTGATCACTTGGACACAGACTTTCCCCTCTTGTCCTCGGTATGACCAAGTGAGAGTGTTAAACACACTGATCTCTAACTGATCACTTGGACACATAGACTTTCCCCTCTTGTCCTCGGTATGACCAAGTGAGAGTGTTAAACACACTGATCTCTAACTGATCACTTGGACACAGACTTTCCCCTCTTGTCCTCGGTATGACCAAGTGAGAGTGTTAAACACACTGATCTCTAACTGATCACTTGGACACACAGACTTTCCCCTCGTGTCCTCGGTATGACCAAGTGAGAGTGTTGAACACACTGATATGCAAATGAGAATGATGGTGCAAAAAAAAGAGCCAAGGCTCGTGTCTTTAAAAACCAAAGCCTGTCACTGAGAGCTACTCTAAACTGCCTGGAAATATAACACATTGCCCTCTCCTTTAAATATGTATTATCAAGCTGTTAAACCAACGCCCCTCAGTACTATGAGAAGACAGCACAGCATTCCCCAGTGGAGACATTAGTCAAAGTCAACTGCATGGTTTACCCAGCCATTAACAATATAGTTCACATTGGTCTTTCGTGCTGGGGAAAAAAAAGCCTATCGAAATGACTCCAGTCTCTGTAAATGCGATACTACCTTCCCAAAGCAAAGGCATTTAACTATTTTGGTGTTAAGGTTAGCATACTTGCCTTGGGGACCCGGGTTCAATCCCCACAGTGGATGTACCAACTTCCATCACCAGCTGCAGACACAGCCTCTATTTAACATTGTAGTACATAGCTCCCAATGCCAGGCTTCTCGTGACAGAGACTGGCTGGCTAGTGAAAGTGACTTCAATAAACACAGAACAGGCACACTGCCTGTACATCCTTCAACTATAGTGAAAATTACAAGGTGTCGACGACAGGTTTTATATTCCCTGATTAGTCTGGACTGCAAGCCAGGCTGAGTAGCAGGAGATGGTGTATCGCAGGGTTGTCCAACTCATTCCATGGTTTTAGTTTTTTCCTTTCAATTAAGACCTAGACAACCATGTGAGGGAGTTCCTTACTAATCAGCGACCTTAATTCAATCAAGTACAAGGTGGAAGCGAAAAACCCGCAGACACTCGGACAGTGGCTCTCAGTACTGCAGACAGCTGAACAGTAGTATGCATGCTCTTGATGCTCTGTGCAGCTGGCTAGGCGACATCTGTACATCTCCCAGAATATGGGTTTCTCTACCAAGTAAAGAGCACAGAAATCAGTCCACCATATCTGCCTCAACTCCTGAACAGTGCCTGAGCCGTAGTCTGCTGATGTACCTGCTTCCTCTACTGAATGGTCCATTGGGGATGGATTGAGGTGCAGAAGCCACTGCTCCAAAACCGCCATAAAAAAGCCAGACTATGGTTTGCAACTGCACATGGGGACAAAGATGATACATTTTGGAGAAATGTCCTCTGGTCTGATGAAACAAAAATATAACTATTTGGCCATAATGACCATCACTATGTTTGGAGGAAAAAGGGGTAGTCTTGCAAGCCGAAGAACACCATCCCAACCGTGAAGCATGGGGTGGCAGCATCATGTTGTGGGGGTGCTTTGCTGCAGGAGGGACTGGTGCACTTCACAAAATAGATGGCATCATGAGGAAGTAAAATTATGTGGATATATTGAAGCAACATCTCAAGACACCAGTCAGGAAGTTAAAGCTTGGTCACAAATGAGTCTTCCAAATGGACAATAACCCCAAGCATACTTCCAAAGTTGTGGCAAAATGGCTTAAGGACAACAAAGTCAAGGTATTGGAGTGGCCATCACCAAGCCCTGACCTCAATCCTATAGAAAATGTGTGGGCGGAACTGAAAAAGCATGTGCGAGCAAGGAACTTATTGTGGGAAGCTACCCAAAACGTTTGACCCAAGTTTAAATTGTTTAAGGCAATGCTACCGAATACTAATTGAGTGTATGTAAACTTCTGACCCACTGGGAATGTGATGAAATAAATAATATTTACTAGGATTAAATGTCAGGAATTGTGAAAAACTAAGTTAAATGTATTTGGCTTAGGTGTATGTAAACTTCCGACTTCAACTGTATAATTATACACATTATATACACAAAAGTATGTGGACACCCCTTCAAATTAGTGGATTTGGCTATTTCAACCACACCCGTTGCTGCAAACAAATCGAGCACACAGCCATGCAATCTCCATAGACAAACATGGCAGTAGAATGGCCTTACTGAAGAGCTCAGTGACTTTCAACGTGGCACTGTTATAGGATGCCACCTTTCCAACAAATCAGTTCGTAAAAATTCTGCCCTGCTAGAGCTGTTCCGGTCAACTGGAAGTGCTGTTGTTGTGAAGTGGAAACGTCTAGGAACAACAACGCCTCAGCCGCAAAGTAGTAGGCCCAAGAACGGGCCCGCAGTGTGCTGAGGCGTGTAGCGAGAAAAAAATCATCTGTCCTCGGTTATAACACTCACTACCGAGTTCCAAACTGCCTCTGGAAGCAATGTCAGCACAAGAACTGTTAGTTAGGAGCTTCATGAAATTGATTTTCATGACCGAGCAGCCACACACAAGCCTAAGATCCCCATGCGCAATGCCAAGTATTGGCTGGAGTGCTGTAAAGCGTGCCGCCATTGGACTCTGAAGCAATGGAAAATGCGATCTCTGGAGTGATAAATCACACTCAACCATCTGGCAATCTGCAGGAAGAATCTGGGTTTGGCAGATGCCAGGAGAATGCTACCTACCCCAATGCATAGTGCCAACTGTAAAGTTTGGTGGAGGAGGAATAATAGTCAGGGGCTGTTTTCATGGTTTGGGCTAGGCCCCTTAGTTCCACTGAAGGGAAATCTTAACGCTACAGCATACAATAACATTCCAGACAATTCTGTGCTTCCAACTTTGTGGCAACAGTTTGGGGAAGGCCCTTTCATATTTCAGCATGACAATGCCCCTGTGCAAAAGCAAGGTCTGGCCTGCACAGAGCCCTGGCCTCAACCCCATCAAACACCTTTGGGATGAATTGGAGCAATGACTGCGAGCCAGGCCTAATCACCCAACATCAGTGCCTGACCTCACTAATGCTCCTGTGGCTGAATGGAAGCAAGTTCCCGCCGCAATGTTCCAACATCTAGTGGAAAGCCATCCGAGAAGACTGGAGGCTGTTATAGCAGAAAAGGGGAGGACCAACTCCATATTAATGCCCATGATTTTGGAATGACATGTTTGACGAGCAGGTGTATGTGCATCTGAATGGGTGTACAGTGCATTCGGAAAGTATTCAGACCCGTGGACTTTCTCAACATTTTGTTACGTTATAGCCTTATTCTAAAATTGATTAAATAGTTTCCCTCATCAATATGCACACAATACTCCTTAATGAAAAAGCAAAAACAGATTTGACATTTTTGCAAATGTATAAAAAATGGAATACTGTAATATATCATTTACATAAGTATTCAAACCTTTTACTCAGTGCTTTGTTGAAGCACCTTTGGAAGTGATTACAGCCTTGAGTCTTCTTGGGTTTGACACTACAAGCTTGGCACACCTGTATTTGGGGAGTTTCTCCCATTCTTCTCTGCAGATCCTCTCAAGCTCTGTCAGGTTGGATGGGGAGCGTCGCTGCACAGCTATTTTCAGGTCTCTCCAGAGATGTTCGATCGGGTTCAAGTCCAGGCTCTGGCTGGAACACTCAAGGACATACAGAGACTTGTCCTGAAGCCACTTCTGCGTTGTCTTGTGTGTGCTTTGTGCTGTGTTGTGTGCTTAGGGTCGTTGTCCTGTTGGAAGGTGAACCTTCGCCACAGTAAGGTCATTAGTGCTCCGGAGCATGTTTTCATCAAGGATCACTCTGTACTTTCCTCCATTCATTGTTATCCTTGATCATGACTAATATCCCAGTCCCTGCTGATGAAAAACATCCCCACAGCATTGATGAGGGGGGAAATTATTTAGTCAATTTTAGAATATGGCTGTAATGTAACAAAATGTGGAAAAAGTAAAGGGGTCTGAATACTTTCCGAATGTATTTGATAGATTTATGGACATTATGGACAAATATGCAGATAGAATATATAGTATATCTGAAGAATACGTGGATAGAATAGTGTCTACAGCAATAGTTGAATAGGCTGGCCTTGACTAGAATACAGTATATACACATATAAAATGTGTAAAACAGTATGTAAAACATTATTAAAGATAGAGACGAGGAGAGATGCACCAGTCAATACATCAAATACTGCAACAGCAAACCACCTTATTAACTGTTATTAATTAGATACCTGTAGAATAACACAACTACACAACTGGAGATAGGCATATGTAGTGTAGTATATTCAGCCTGTCCCCCAACTGTCCTTCTCTGTGCCTGCTTATGGAGTAGGCTGACGCTGCTCGAGACGTTTACATTAGTGTGCTAAAGATGAAACAGAGCTGCAAGCAGGGTGACCGAGGATGGCACACGGCAACTGTTGGGGAAAACTAATATTGCTTTAATAACTGAGGAGGAAGGGGGTGCGTGTGTGTGTGTGTGTGTGTGTGGGAGGGGGGGGGGGGGGGGGGGGGGGGGGTTTAGTCCCTGCAAGGTCAAATGCTATTTCTACAGGGGTTTATGGTTAAGGTTAGAATTAGTGTTAGAATTAGGTTTAGGGTTCGTTTTAGGTTTAGGAGCTAGGGTTATGGTTAGGTTTTGGGGTTAGGGAAAATAGGATTTGGAATGGGACTGAATTGTGTGTCCCCACAAGGTTAGTGAGAGGAGTGTGTGTGTGAGCACATAGCTAGAGTAATGAAGCAAGGTCTTACAGGGGAGAAGGAATGGTTCCAATCCTAATTCAGTTACAGTGAAGTATAAACCCTACAGCCAGGGCCTCCGTGAGGAATTGTAGGACATATGCAGCTCTTAGAAGTAACAAAGATGTATTTTTTATCTCATTCCAATACAAGCTTTGTTAGCGGATCATACAATATACTCCGATAGGTAGAATCCAAAACCTTCGCTCTGCGAGTTTGATATTCATCTAGAATGAGGTCTGTGAGTTCGATATCCAAATAAACAGCATGTCAAACCTACACTTGTGAGTTTGATAGACTGTGCTTCCTTCCTGCATCTGTTCTCAGTGTACTGTTGCTATGTGGGCACTGAGACGAGAGAGAGCAAACACACCACCACTGAGTTGAGTACAGCAACAACACTCACAGGTAGGCTGACGGCTTGGCAGCAGCTTGGCACATGGTGGCCCTCTGGGAAGTGCATAATAGGTAGCTAGGCCTCGCTCTCCCACACTTGCTCTGTGTATCTATACATCTGTAATTTGTAACTCCCTACTACTCCCTGTTGTCGACTCTCTCTCTCTCTCTCTCTCTATATCTCCTTTCTATAGCTCTCCCTCCGGTTTATCTATACATCTCTAATTTGTAACTCTCTAGCTACCGCTGCGCTCCTTGTTGTCTACTCTCTATCTCCCCCTTTCCCCTCTCTCCCTCCTCTTTTGTGAATGGATTGCTGGCTCTCAGAGCTCAGTCGTTCCCAGCCTGTGATGACTCAGTCGAAGTTCAAACGCTATACATGCAGCTCTGCTCTGGATCTCATGGGTGGGTGGCATTGCTTTATGTAACTGCTTACGCCCAGTAGTTTTCACTGGCGACAGAGCACACCGCTAAGTCCCAACACAATTATGCTAATTGCACAGGACTCGTCCCCAAGGGTCCCAGGGGGAATAAGGCAGAGGGGGTGGGGGATAGGGGGGGGCAGACAGCTGTAACCGCTCCCAGTTTAATGCTGACGCAGCTCTACAACACAATGTAAAGTATCGAGCAATTTCAATCTTGCATGGTGGGAGTGAAGTAGTAGTGTGTGTGGAATTCCAAATCAGTATACTGCCTCCCCTGATTCATGCATTGCTCCAGGTAAGAGCGTCATATGCAAAAATGAATATATCATTAAACACCTAATACAACCTCTCTTGCCTTTTACTACACCTACTGTACCCATTTCATCTTCATATAGCCTACTGGTCAGGCTTAATGTGGACTCACGTAACTATCTGAATGGTGGGTACATCATTTCCCGTAATGAGCTGTCTTAATGGGTGAGCCACACAAACCACAACGTCAAATATGGCCCATTCTCATTGGCTGATCTAGTTCTGCCCAATGAAAACACATCTGCCCACTGTGCACACCATGTAATTTCAAAGTGGATAATATATAGTACATTACATCCTATCTTCACCCACTCAAAAAGTTAGTTGCGTTTCCAAGGAACCACCTAATAGCACAACCAAATTCCAATAAAAAAAAGTCTATCATTGCGCTTTCAACCGCTTAAAAGCTGAGCAAAGTTCAAAAAGGAATACAATGTCAGATATTTCGTTTATTTATACAACAGATTGTCTTATCACTGTGCTTCACCTAATAGCAGAACCAAATGACCTGGATTGCAGTAGAGATTACATTAAAAAGTACATAGTGCAAGTGATCAATTCTATTTGAGATTCTGCACAGATTATTACAAAGTTACTGCAGTGTAACTTTGACTGAATGGACGCCAAGGTTACTGCTGTACACTACACTCTTAGATAAAAAGGGTTCATCGGCTGTCCCCTTAGGAGAACCCTTTTTGGTTCCAGGTATTACCCTTTTTGGCTGCATGTAGAACCCTATGTGGAAAGGGTTCTAAGTGGAACCGAAAATAGTTCTGAAACCAAAGTGGTTATACTTGGAACCAAAAAGGGTTCTTCAAAGGGTTCTCCTATGCGGACAGCCGAGTCCGCATAGGAGAAGTTCAGTTCTTTCTGAGAGCTCTCCTCTGTCTGTCAGCAGAAACATCATAAAGAGCTGGTAGTGTGCAGCGGGAACTGTACTGCGATACTACCAACAAGCAGTTATGCCTTTCCCTCCATATTGCTTCACAACAATGCTGACTGCCTGCACAAACTCCAACAGAGGTAAATTCACAGCGCTCCATCGGGTTTTCTGCAGATTGAATTAAAGAAAAACAAGCTGTGTAGAGAAAGAGACACTGCACTCCCCCACCTCCAGGCTGTGTAGAGAAAGAGACACTGCACACCCCACCTCCTCCAGGCAGCATATTGGCTTTTGGCAGTGGTGGAGCTGTCATTGGGATTCAGTGCCTCAACACCTCCTACCCCCCCCCCCACCATCCTACTCCTACCCCCTTTACCCAACGTTCTTCCACGTTGACTATAAATATGATTAATAACCTCATTGTCACGCAGCTTTCCCCAGCTTGGAGAGCTTTTGCAGAACACATTATTTCACATGGGGGATGGGGGGGGGGCACGTGGAAAGCATATTACAGCCAGTCATTCCCACACTCCAGGAGAGAGATGGGGAGGGCGATAGAGGGACTGAGAGAAAGAGAGAGACAGAGAGAGAAAATAAAGTGCAATCTCTTCAGGCCTTTCATGGTCGACATCTGCCGGTCTCCTCCTTTCATCTGAAGTGGAGGATGATGGGCGATCTCCTAGTCAGGTGGTTGGTTCTGATGTTTGAAAGGATTTGTAGCACGATTAGTTGCCTCGGTGCAGCACAGCTATACAGCTATTTTCAACCTGACATGTTTTAGTCAGAGATCGATGGTACAGTAGGGTACAACCTGTGCTGATCCACATGGACTGCGCTAAGAACACGTGCGTTGCATGACTAAAATGTGAGTGTGCGCGCGTGTAGGGTGTAACCTCTTGCCACTTTGTTGAACATGCTTAATAATAGCCCTGTGTATTGTTACCAAACAGCTAACATACTGCAGGTTCAGCAGAGTCCATGCTGGCACCACCCCCAAAAGCAATCAATCTCAGACGCACTGCACCTTAACAGGAAGAAGAGGAAGAAGAAAAAAAAGAAATCGGCACGTTAAGACTGACGACTGACAGCAGACGTTCCCAGACAATCTTGACCGTGCAAACACCTCCAGAATATGTGATTTAATTTGTACTGGGGCTAAAAAAGAAGGAGGATAATCTAATCCGGTTGTGGTAGGAGTCGAAATGTAAAGAGTGATTAAACTTGTTAATCCTTAAACTGGTGGTAAACTCAAACTGTCATCTCTGTTAAAGCCATAGTTACGTAGCCGCCCATGTCCAGGATGCAATGACTCCTGGGGTCGTTCTTGAATTAGGTGGCATTTGCATCCCTTGACTTTGCAACCTTGAAAAGCACTCTAAAAATTACAAATAGTTAAATATCATGTTTGTTAATATTGAACTGTTTATCAACGATAAAACATAATGCAGGTAGTTTATTCTGCAACACTTTATGTTAATGCATGGTTTAAAGTAGTTAGGGTAAGCAATTGGACTTGTCCCAGTAGTGATGTGTAGAGTTGTAGCAATACTTTTGGGGATTTAGAGATATTATCTATTATTATTAATACTAAAGGTGAACAAAAGTATTGAATATATTGTATAGAGATCAATAAAAACAAATAAGGCTATTAGAATATATATTTTTTGTTGCTAGTATAATGTTTGACCCTCAGCTTTAAGTCAGTGGTGTTACCTCCTTGAAAATGTACAAGGATGTACAAGGATCTTGAGCATTCCCTCCCGTGTTGCAAACTGTTTTCAGGGGAGGAGTCTATATTAAACAAAATTATTTGCTAATTACACCCTTTTAGTATATAAAAAAAAAATCAGGATTCCATTTACAATTGTGTGTCTAAATCCAAAGTGTCACTTGGTGTTACTCAATTACTCAAAGGAAATAACATTGTTAGCAAAATTATGAATCATCTAACTTTAGTAAATTATTTTTAACGGGAAGGACTTTAGATTTGAGCATCTATGGCCTCCTTTTACGAAAATCCCCAAAAACCACACATTTCTTACAGGTGTTACCATCATTGGTGTTACCATCATTGGTGTTACCATCATTGGTGTTACCACTCCTACTGGTGACGCAAAGTTATCAAAATGGTAAAACATATTTAACGTAATTAATATGCCATACTAGTTGATTAAGAATGTGAAGATGTACCTAAATACATTTAAATAAATACACATTTTTCCAAAATGCGATGCCCAAATGATGTCTCAATTCAAGAACCAGCCTACAACAGTGTATTCAGACAGTATTCAGACCCAAAAAATTGTTACGCTCCAGCCTTATTCTAAAATTAATTAAATAAAGCATTTTGCTTATCAAGCTACACAAAATAATGACAAATGTGTGTGTATATATATATATATATAACAATAACTTACAGTTGAAGTCAGAAGTTTACATACACCTTAGCCAAATACATTTCAACTCAGTTTTTCCCAATTCCTGACATTTAATCCTAGTAAAAATTCCCTGTCTTAGGTCAGTTAGGATCACCACTTTATTTTAAGAATGTGAAATGTCAGAATAACAGTAGAGCATGATTTATTTCAGCTTTAATTTATTTCATCACATTCCCAGTGGGTCAGAAGTTTACATACACTCAATTAGTATTTGGTACCATTGCCTTAAAAATTTTAAAATTGGGTCAAACATTTCGGGTAGCCTTCCACAAGCTTCCCACAATAAATTGGGTGAATCTTGGCCCATTCCTCCTGACAGAGCTGGAGTAATCGAGTCAGGTTTGTAGGCCTCCTTGCTTGCACACGCTTTTTCAGTTCCGCCCACACATTTTGTATAGGATTGAGGTCAGGGCTTTGTGATGGCCACTCCAATACCTTGACTTTGTTGTCCTTAAGCCATTTTGCCACAACTTTGGAAGTATGCTTGGGGTCATTGTCCATTTGGAAGACCCATTTGCAACCAAGCTTTAACTTCCTGACTGACAGACTAAATAACTTTTTTGCCCGCTTTGAGGACAATACAGTGCCACTGACACGGCCTGCAACGAAAACATGCGGTCTCTCCTTCACTGCAGCCGAGGTGAGTAAGACATTTAAACGTGTTAACCCTCGCAAGGCTGCAGGCCCAGACGGCATCCCCAGCCGCGCCCTCAGAGCATGCGCAGACCAGCTGGCCGGTGTGTTTACGGACATATTCAATCAATCCCTATACCAGTCTGCTGTTCCCACATGCTTCAAGAGGGCCACCATTGTTCCTGTTCCCAAGAAAGCTAAGGTAACTGAGCTAAACGACTACCGCCCCGTAGCACTCACATCCGTCATCATGAAGTGCTTTGAGAGACTAGTCAAGGACCATATCACCTCCACCCTACCTGACACCCTAGACCCACTCCAATTTGCTTACCGCCCAAATAGGTCCACAGACGATGCAATCTCAACCACACTGCACACTGCCCTAACCCATCTGGACAAGATGAATACCTATGTGAGAATGCTGTTCATCGACTACAGCTCGGCATTCAACACCATAGTACCCTCCAAGCTCGTCATCAAGCTCGAGACCCTGGGTCTCGACCTCGCCCTGTGCAACTGGGTACTGGACTTCCTGACGGGCCGCCCCCAGGTGGTGAGGGTAGGCAACAACATCTCCTCCCCGCTGATCCTCAACACTGGGGCCCCACAAGGGTGCGTTCTGAGCCCTCTCCTGTACTCCCTGTTCACCCACGACTGCGTGGCCACGCACGCCTCCAACTCAATCATCAAGTTTGCGGACGACACAACAGTGGTAGGCTTGATTACCAACAACGACGAGACGGCCTACAGGGAGGAGGTGAGGGCCCTCGGAGTGTGGTGTCAGGAAAATAACCTCACACTCAACGTCAACAAAACTAAGGAGATGATTGTGGACTTCAGGAAACAGCAGAGGGAACACCCCCCTATCCACATCGATGGAACAGTAGTGGAGAGGGTAGCAAGTTTTAAGTTCCTCGGCATACACATCACAGACAAACTGAATTGGTCCACTCACACAGACAGCATCGTGAAGAAGGCGCAGCAGCGCCTCTTCAACAGGAGGCTGAAGAAATTTGGCTTGTCACCAAAAGCACTCACAAACTTCTACAGATGCACAATCGAGAGCATCCTGGCGGGCTGTATCACCGCCTGGTATGGCAACTGCACCGCCCTCAACCGTAAGGCTCTCCAGAGGGTAGTGAGGTCTGCACAACGCATCACCGGGGGCAAACTACCTGCCCTCCAGGACACCTACACCACCCGATGTCACAGGAAGGCCATAAAGATCATCAAGGACATCAACCACCCGAGCCACTGCCTGTTCACCCCGCTATCATCCAGAAGGCGAGGTCAGTACAGGTGCATCAAAGCTGGGACCGAGAGACTGAAAAACAGCTTCTATCTCAAGGCCATCAGACTGTTAAACAGCCACCACTAACACTGAGTGGCTGCTGCCAACACACTGACACTGACTCAACTCCAGCCACTTTAATAATGGGAATTGATGGGAAATGATGTAAATATATCACTAGCCACTTTAAACAATGCTACCTTATATAATGTTACTTACCCTACATTATTCATCTCATATGCATACGTATATACTGTACTCTATATCATCGACTGTATCCTTATGTAATACATGTATCACTAGCCACTTTAAACTATGCCACTTTGTTTACATACTCATCTCATTTGTACATACTGTACTCGATACCATCTACTGTATCTTGCCTATGCTGCTCTGTACCATCACTCATTCATATATCCTTATGTACATATTCTTTATCCCCTTACACTGTGTACAAGACAGTAGTTTTGGAATTGTTAGTTAGATTACTTGTTATTACTGCATTGTCAGAACTAGAAGCACAAGCATTTCGCTACACTCGCATTAACATCTGCTAACCATGTGTATGTGACAAATAAAATTTGATTTGATTTGATTTGATGTCTTGAGATGTTGCTTCAATATATCCACATAATTTTACTTCCTCATGTTGCCATCTATTTTGTGAAGTGCACCAGTCCCTCCTGCAACAAAGCACCCCCACAACATGATGCTGCCACCCCCACAACATGATGCTGCCACCCCTGTGCTTCACAGTTAGGATGGTGTTCTTCGGCTTGCAAGAGTCCCCATTTTTCATCCAAACATAACAATGATCATTATGGCCAAATAGTTATATTTTGTGTTTCATCAGACCAGAGGACATTTCTCCAAAAAGTATGATCTTTGTCCCCATGTGCAGTTACAAACGGTAGTCTAGCTTTTATATGGCGGTTTTGGAGCAGTGACTTCTTCCTTGCTGAGCGGCCCTTCATGTTATGTCAATATAAGACTTGTTTAACTGTGAATATAGATACTTTTGTACCTGTTTCCTCCAGCATCTTCACAAGTTCCTTTGCTGTTGTTCTGGGATTGATTTGCGCTTTTCGCACCAAAGTACGTTCATCTCTAGGATGAGCGGTATGATGGCTGCGAGGTCCCATGGTGCTTATACTTGCGTGCTATTGTTTGTACAGATGAACGTGGTACCTTCAGGCATTTGGAAATTGCTCCCAAGGATGAACCAGACTTGTGGAGATCTACAATTTTTATTCTGAGGTCTTGGCTGATTTATTTTGATTTTCCCATGATGTCAAGCGAAGAGGCACTGAGGCCGAAGGTAGGCCTTGAAATACAGCCACAGGTACACCTCCAATTGACTCAAATTATGTAAATTATTCTATCAGAAGATTCTAAAGTCATGACATCATTTTCTGCAATTTTCCAAGCTGTTTAAAGGCACAGTCAACTTAGTGTATGAAAACGTCTGACCCACTGGAATTCTGATACAGCGAATTATAAGTGCAATAATCTGTTTGTAAACAATTGTTGGAAAAATGACTTGTGTCATGAACAAAGTAGATGTCGTAACCAACTTGCCAAAACTATAGTTTAACAAGACATTTTTGGAGTGGTTGAAAAACAAGTATTAATGGCTCCAACCTAAGTGTATGTAAACTTCCAACTTCAACTGTATTTAAAGTGGCATTCAGACCCTTTGCTATGTGAATAAAAATGGAGCTCAGGAGCATCCTGTTTTAATTGATCATCCTTGAGATGTTTCTACAACTTGATTGGAGTCCACCTGTGGTAAATTCAGTTGATTGGACATGATTTGGAAAGGCACACACCGGTATATATAAAGGTCCCACAGTTGACAGTGCATGTCAGAGCAAAAACCAAGCTATGAGGTCAAAGGAATTGTCCGTAGCTCCGAGACAGGATTGTGTCAAGGCACAGATCTGGGCATGGGTACCAAAAACATTCTGCAGCATTCAAGATTCCCAAGAACACAGTGGCCTCCATCCATCTTAAATGGAAGAAGTTTGGAACCACCAAGACTCTTCCTAGAGCTGGCCACCCGGCCAAACTGAGCAATCGGGGGAAAAGGGCCTTCCAACAGGACAACAACCCTAAGCACACAGCCAAGACAACACAGGAGTGGCTTTGGGACAAGTCTCTGAATGTCCTTGAGTGGCACAGCCAGAGCCCGGACTTGAACCCGATCTAACATCTCTGGAGAAACCTGAAAATAGCTGTGCAGCAACGCTCCCCATCCAACCTGATAGAGCTTGAGAGGATCTGCAGAGAAGAATGGGAGAATACAGGTGTGCCATGCTTGTAGCGTCATACCCAAGAAAACTTGAGGCTGTAATTGCTGCCAAAAGGTGCTTCAACAAAGTACTGAGTAAAGGGACTGAATACTTAGTTAAATGTGATATTTCAGTTAAATGTTTTATAAATTAGCAAAAATGTCTAAACTGTTTTTGGCTTTGTTATTATGGGGTATTGTGTGTAGATTAATGAGGGGGGAAAACTATTTCAGCCATTTTAGAATGAGGCCATAACGTAACCAAATGTGGAATAAGTCAAAGGGTCTGAATAGTTTTTCAAATGCCCCGTATATGAAACACTACCCTGCAGTGAGGCAGTTAGAGTAACCAGGCACAAGCAAAGTGTATGAAGTAGAGGAGATAGATCCGCTCAGGGTAGAACAGAGACGGGCTCGAATAGAGATCAAATACAGGCAGCCTTAAAACTGGGAGTGGATCTTGTCTGGCCGGTGGTTATGTGATGTGCTTCCCTCTGACACACCCAGGTGAGACAGGAAGATAGAGGGTGGCGTTAGATGGGCTCTGTCCTGCCACCCTCCACCATCCGTCTGGCCATATTGATTGTACTCTCTGGAACAGGAGTGATTACAGAGACCAGGAGGGAAGGAAGGAGAGAGAAGCAGTGAGGGTGAGAACTCAACATTACTGTACCGCAACGGACTGGTAATATCAGGAATCAAGGTAAGACCCAGACTGTCGAAGTAACAATGTTTATTGTGGCAACAGGGGCAGGCAAAGACAGGTCAAGGCAGGCCGTGCCATTGATGGCACAGGGGGGAGGGGGGGGGGCATGGGCCTAGAAACAGAAGACAAGGGGCAGTCAGACATGGTTTTGACTCTAGACACAGAAAAGTTCGGAAAAATATGGAGGGTACAGGGCAACAGAGGAAGAACAACAGAGGGGCTAATGATCTTGGAGCGGGGGGGGCCGGGACAGGTCTCGGCTTCCGGGGGTGTGGCTGCAGCCCTATAGCAACATGCCAGTGCCTCAGACTTGACCTTCTTGGATACCGGTCGGTGCTGCAGAAGCGAAGTGGCCCGGGCCTTACTGAACCCCTCACGGAGGTCCTGGTACTCTGCGGAGCTGGCGGAGAGGTCCGGGGGAATTTCCAAGCCCAGTCAATGGAGGGATTGGGTCGCTGGAGCCAAGAGAATCCCAATACCACGGGAACCTGCGGGGACTCAACTAGCAGGAATTGGATAACCTCGCTGTGGTTCCCCGACACTCATAGGCTGACAGGGGTGATCTTGTGGGTGACCCGGCCTATAGAGCGCCCGTCCAGCGCTCTAACACTCATGGGAATGGAGAGCTGTTGAGTGGGGATGCCCAGCTCGGACAGTGGGGTAACATCCATGAGACTCACATCGGCCCCCGAGTCGATGAGTACCTGGAGAGACTTGGACTGGTCGCCCCACAGCAGGATGGCATAGAGAGGGGGGAGAGTAAGGGGAGAAGAACCATCATCTTTCAGACCCTCCAGTGTACACACTCCAACAAATGAGCTAGCTCTCTTGAAGGGACAAGACACAAAATGACCATCAGTATCGCAATACAGACAACTATAGGTCTCAAGTCTGCGTATGCATTCGGCTGGAGATAGCCTAGCCCTGCCGAGCTGCATCGGCTCGGGAAGAGGTGAATCGGCAGTCTCCGGGAGGCTCTTGGAGGGACACGGGTAAGCACGGATCCTTTCAGGGACGTCCAGAGTTTATCAGCTCATGGTGGGATCCCTGAGTGAGGGATTGGGACCGCAATCGAACCTCTTCTCCCTCCTACGTTCCCGTAGCCGACCATCGATCGGGATAGTTAAAGCTCCTCCTTTATCTCCTCTGATAATCCATGCAGGAACTTGTCGAACCGCACTTCCGGGTTCCAGGTACCCTCCGCTGCTAGCGTGCAGAACTCCACCGCATAGTCTATCACACTGAGGGTGTACTGCTGGAGCTGGAGTAACTTCCGGGCAGCCTCTCTCATGGACACCGGAGCCTCGAACACTTTTCTCACCTCCGCCAGGAATACTTTTCTCACCTCCGCCACGAATACCTCGGAGGCAGACTGTTGCTCCCACACCGCCGTGGCCCAGGCGAGTGCCCTCCCGGACATCAGCGTAATAATATACGCAATCGTTGAGCGGTCCAAGGGGAAAGAAGAAGGCTGCAGCTCGAAAACGAGGGAGCATTGGGAGAGAAATGCCTGGCAGGTTCTGGAATCTCCATCATAGCACTCCTGGGGAGGTAAACGGGGTGCCCGGGAAACCGCGGTGACGGCACTGCTACCAGGGCGGGTTACAGAGGGGCTGGGAGGTTACCCTTCGTGGTCGGCTGCCTAAAGGCAACCCATGGACATGCTCCCGCAACATGTCCAATGCTTGGTCATGACGATCGGCCGTGGCCTGGAACCCCTCCATTATGCCGCGAAGCAACTCCTCGTGCCTACCAATGGTGGCTCCTTGGGAGGAGATGGCGTAGCGGAGCTGAGAGATCCAGATGCAGACTGTCGAAGTAACAATGTTGATTGTGGCAACAGGGGCCGACAAAGACAGGTCAAGGGAGGCAGGGGTCAAAAATCCAGGGTAAGGCAAAGGTACAGGACGGCAGGCAGGCTCAGGCAGAGAGTTCAGGCGGGCGGGTACAGGTTCAGGACAGGCAAAGGTCAAAAACCAGGAGGACAAGAAAAGAGGCGCTGACAGGATACCGCTGGTTAGCTTGAATGAACAAGACAAACTGGCAACGAACAGACAGAACACAGGTATAAATACACAGGGGATAATAGGGAAGATGGGCAACACCTGGAGGGGTGTGGAGACAACACAAGGACAGGTGAAACAGATCAGGGCGTGACAGGTAATGCTTATACACTGATACTAGGCATCTGGGAATGGGAAATAATGTTCCCGTAACATTGTGAAGAGGTTGTCAGTATGTTTGGTGCTGAGGTAGGGAGTCATGTGTTAAATGGAGTGTGTGTATGTGTGTGTGTGTGTGTGTGTGTGTGTGTGTGTGTGTGTGTGTGTGTGTGTGTGTGTGTGTGTGTGTGTGCATCCATGTGTATGTGTATGAAAATAGCTTCAAATTCATGTCCCCTGCAATGCAGCTCAGCCTAGTCCAGTCCAGTCTCCAGCCCATACAGGCTATTTACATTCAGCCCATGTGCTGTAATGGAGATCTAGCCATCAGTGTCCCCTGTCGCACGCCCCCACGCCCTAGTCTGCACACACAGCATTCAGCTGCCCAGGACATCTAACTACTGCACAGTAGCCCACCCCTGTGAAAAGCACAGTGTATCACATCCATGACATTACAAGATAAACCAAATACTGTGTAAGACAGATCAACAATGAGTGTAGCGATCCTATATGGAGTGCACAAAACATGTGATTGAACTAAACCAAAAACAGATCCAATTTACAATCACACAAAGATGAAAGGCTCCTGATTGGATTTTATTCCACTTTAACAGAGCGGTATTCAAAGGAACTGCTGTGGGGTCGCCAAAACGTACAGCCGCAATATGTTTATTTTTAAGTCACAGAAATGTGAGTCTAAAAGTCTAAGAAGCAGTAGATCTGTTCTATATGCACTAGTTCTATACTTCACATTTTTTTTTAAGTTTTGTTTTTGCGTCTTTTACTTTTGGTAAAAACAGCTGAAAATACAATATTTTTTTAAATTATATTTCACAGCTGTTCAGATGGTACGATGACTTTCTACAATATACTTGCTTGTTTTGTCACAAACTGAAATTAAGTGAAATATTATACATTTTTGCAACCAGGAAATGGTACAGCAACTTCTGCATAGTGAATCTTTAAAGAGTACAGATTATCGTATGGGACAATATACAAACGTTTTTAAGAAAGACAATTTGAAAGATACAATTTTATTGAGTAAATATGCTTATTGTTTTCTCTTCATTTTGATAAGAAAGTAAAATGCAACGAATTGAAGGTTATTTGTTGATGGAAAAATCTAAAATGTACAGATTTTAAAGTTGTTTCATTAGATTTGGGGTGGGGTCGCAAGAAATTTGAGAAAAAAAACAAAAAAACGGGATCCCTGCTGAAAAAGTTTGAATACCACTGCTGTAGGGGTTGAGGGGTCAACAGTCAAAACTACAGTATAACAAATATTTCTGTATGCCTGTCACACAAATGCACGGGCACACGCGCGCGCACACACACACACACACACACACACACAGAGAAAGAGAAAGTATACATCTCTTTCCATCTGACCTCATGTTAGAGCCAAAGAGCACCATTCACAAAGTTAAGGTTCATGCCTTCCACAAAACACTGTAACAGCTAACTGAAGGGACCACTGACAACCAGTACATCTGAACTTAAAACACACTGTGTGACTGCGTGTGTGAGACAGAGAGGCAAAGGTGGGCTTCAGTAAGTGAAACTGTGTGAGACAAGATGACAGTATGCTAGAGTGTGAAAGTGAATGAATGAGGAGAAATAAAATGAGAGTGTGTATAGGGAAGGGAGAAATGTGTGTGTGTGTGTGTCCGTGTGTCTGTTTGGGAGAGGGAGATAACAGATGTGACTGTTGTTAAGCTATGCCTAAGTGATGAGCAAACAAAACAGACTAATCTAATGAGAGAGCTGCTGGACTGACCGGCAGGCAGGCAACACACACACACAATGTTGCAAGCACACGCATGCACCCACGCACACAAACATGCACGCAAACATGCATACAAGCATGCACACACACACACACAAGCTCTCACCCAAACATTCACTCCGCAGCCTGCCATTCTAATCCTTCATTTGCCTGTACAGATGGGACTGGATTCTATTCATTCTGCGTTTGTGTGCACAGTGTGAAATGGAAGTGTCAACCAGCTTCTCTGGTTAGCAGTAATTTCCTGTTGGGATGATTGATTGGAAACCTGGCTTCACCTTGTTAAGTCATCTGACAGATGTAGTTCCAATCGCTCAGAGCAGAGCCATGTATAGCTTGCAGATACACACACACACACACACACACACACTCCTTTGGAATGGTCACCTACTGCTCTGATTTTCGACTGCGTCCCATAGGGCTCTGGTCACATGTGGTGCACTACATAGGGAATAGGGTGCCATTTAGGACTCACATGTATAGCATCACATCACTGGGTGCTTCATAACAGTGAGAGAGAACAAGGCTTAGCCTAGCTGTGGTTTGAAACAACAGAAACCTCCACTATGTTAAGGATGAACTCACATGGCAGCCAGCAGCATGACTCAGCTCCGGTTAATCTAATCAAAGAGACCAATCAAATTAGCCACACGATGCTAAACAGACCAATTCAATATACCTATGTCTTGTCATACTCAACCCTTACTGTACTCACCCCTGATTCAATGATGGGGTAATTCCTGTCATAAAGTAAATGGACGCCATGGTGCTATAACATTGCAGGGCTGAGCTAGCCTCACTGCAGAGACTATATGAGCCTGTATGTGACCCTGGGAGGACAGGGTTCCAAATGTTTCAGCAGTTTCCGTTCAGAGTACAGAATAGAACTGCATACTGATTTCTTCAAGCCACACATGAAAAATCTTTATTATGTTGATCAACACGTTCATTGGCCAGTCAGACAATCGAGTGACTTTGGAACTGTATCCTCAGACATTTGCACTGTTGTCCTCTCAGAATGTTGTGTCTGTTCGAGTTTGTGTGTGTGTGTGTCTATGAGTGAGTGGGATATCTGACACCATATTGTGATCTGTGGTGTCTGGCAAAGAGAGATTTGTGGTCATATACAGTAGAATATACATTAGCAGCTTGCTTCAGGCCTATTCCAAGAATCCCGTAGGTGCTGGTGGGGTATAGTTCAGCTGTTAGTAGTGGTGGTCCCCATTCTCCTGCCCCTCTCCACTAAGGCCACCTCCCAATAGTGGCAAAAGGAGGACTGAGACATGCAAAGTCATAACCCTCTCAGCCTGCTCCCCTCCACGGTCTGACAGGCTCTGGTTACCTCAGGGCTCATCTGGGCCAAATGGCTTGGTGACTTTAGTCTCTCTCTCTCTCTCTCTCTCTCTCTCTCTCTCTCTCTCTCTCTCTCTCTCTCTCTCTCTCTCTCTCTCTCTCTCTCTCTCTCTCTCTCTCTCTCTCTCTCTCTCTCTCTCTCTCTCTCTCTCTCTCTCTCTCTCTCTCTCTCTCTCTCTCTCTCTCTCTCTCTCTCTCTCTCTCTCTCTCTCTCTCTCTCTCTCTCTCTCTCTCTCTCTCTCTCTCTCTCTCTCTCTCTCTCTCTCTCTCTCTCTCTCTCTCTCATAGTAAAACATGTTTTGGGGCAAATCAAAACACAAGAATGTAGACATTTCCAAAATACATCAATAGCCTGCAAAGTATTTATTCCCGAAACTATGCAAAGGACTACAAGCTGGTGTGCAATATTGTGTGTTAAATCAACAACACAAGTAAAGCCCATCTTAACACCATCCGGACTGATGCTGCAGTTTAGTCACAGCAGAATTCACAGTGTGGGTGTGTCTGGAAAAACAACTACAATTCGCCTGGATGGAGGACTGGCTGATGATGATCAAAACAGAAATGTAGCAATACAGTTTGGTTTAACAAAATATAGCAGGTTAAAGACAAAACAAGCCCCTAAAATAAAACATTCAAAGACTTTACCTTAAGTTATTTGAAGTCTTTGTAAGTACGCAACTGGCGGACAAACTTGGCTAGCTAGCAGTTTCAGCACCACAGCCAGCCAGCCAGCTGTGTGACAGAAGCACTGCAAGACTATTGACCTGATGCATTGACTATTTGTCAACTAATAATCTGTCGTTCCGCCCCTGAACAAGGCAGTTGACCCACCGTTCCTAGGCCGTCATTGTAAATAAGAACTTGTTCTTAACGGACTTGCCTAGTTAAATAAAAAGGTAAAAATATATTTTTTAAATGGCAATCACACAGACCATATTTTGCACAGACCATCTATAATATCGAAATACAAATAACTACGATATTTGATTGAAAGACTACATTTGGTTGCATTTGGTTCAGACTGTATGATATTACATTGCAAAACATATGAATACCTCATGGTCTAACAACTGACTCAGCCCGAAATATGCCAAGTCACCATGGTAACAAGGAATGCAATACACCTAGGTGCTCGAGGGGAGCAATTTGTGCACGTTTCCCACAAGCCATAACCAAAATCGAATCAACATCCAATACACTAATATATTCTTACACTGTACGTAATAACTTGAATGAATCTAACATACAGTGCATTCGGAAAGTATTCAGACCCCTTGACTTTTTCTACATTTTGTTATGTTACAGCCTTATTCTAAAATGTATTAAATTATTTTTTCTCTTATCAATCTACATACCCCACAATGACAAAGTATTCAGACCCTTTACTCAATACTTTGTTGAACCACCTTTGGCAGCGATTACAGCCTTGAGTCTTCTTGGGTATGACGCTACAGGCTTGGCACACCTGTATTTGGGGAGTTTCTCCCATTCTTCTCTGCAGATCCTCTCAAGCTCTGTCAGGTTGGATGGGGAGCATCACTGACCAAGACCCTTCTCCCCCGATTGCTCAGTTTGGCCGGGTGGCCAGCTCTAGGAAGAGTCTTGGTGGTTCAAAACTTCTTCCATTTAAGAATGATGGAGGCCACTGTGTTCTTGGGGACATTCAATGCTGCAGAAATGTTTTGGTACCCTTCCCCAAATCTGTGCCTCGACACAGTCCTGTCTCGGCACTCTACGAACAATTCCTTCAACCTCATGGCTTGGTTTTTGCTCTGACATTCACTGTCAACTGTGGGACCTTATATACACAGGTGTGTGCCTTTCCAAATAATGTCCAATCAATTATATTTACCACAGCTGTACTCCAATCAAGTTGTAGAATCATCTCAAGGATGCTCAACGGAAAAAGGATGTACCTGAGCTCAATTTGGAGTCTCTCATCAAAGGGTCTGAATACTTGTGTAAATCAGCTATTTCTGTTAATTTATTTGTAATAAATTAGAAAACATTTAAAAAATACCTGTGTTCACTTTGTCATTATGGGGTATTGTTTGTAGATGGATGAGGGGGAAAAACACATTTAATCCGTTTTAGAAAAAGGCTGTAACGTAACAAAATGTGGAAAAAGGGAAGGGGTTTGAATACATTCCCAATGCACTGTACACGGGTGCTTTAACAGTCAACACCAATCTGTTCGCTGTCAGGGATCTATCCGGTGTAGCCTAATCCTGGACACCTTGCTGGTGACTACGATCACGCTGGGGCTCCGATTGCCATTCGAATGCTTCTCTATTATGTAACTGAATTTAATTCATGCCTAATTCCGTTCTCTTACGAAATCAAATCTCACACGTTGAATAATGATCATGAGTCTTGTTCTTCTTCTTACAAAGCCTAATCGCAAATGATCAATTTAGCAATCAGACAATTCGATTGATATGATAAACGTGTCCAAAATGCTACCAAAATTGCAAATGAGGCAAAACCAAACTTCCATATCATAGGCTACGTGCACAAGAGCCCACTGGCAATAGCGCAGATCAAGCACAGTTTCAGTAAAACAAATACGATAAAATAGAATTATGTGTTACAAAACCGTTAGTTTACAATAGGCTAGTAAGGTTAGGTGCAGTGCTTTATACGCTACAATGCATCGAACACTGAAAATCAATGGCCAAACGTGAGAAGCAACCTACCTGTGCGCAGGTTGAAGGAAACTCTGGCTTCGGCGAGGTACGGGGTATCGCTCTTGGACCGGACTCTCCTGATCGGCCGGCGGTCTATATGGTCCTCTGGAGAAGCCGCCATCAATTTGAGCAGCGTCCAGTGAACACTGGGGGGTTGGGACAGACAGAGAGCCACCACCGCTCAAGAGGAGGTACTGATGGGGAGGAAAAAAACTGAACGGGTAGAGACCGGAGAGGGAGATGTGACTTTTGAAGCGAGGTGGAGCCGCCACTACAAAGCTCCTTAACCCAACAGCAGACAGAGGGGAATGGAATAAAGGGAAACAATTATGAATAATCAAGTAAATGGCCTACATTTTCAAAATAGCCTATCCAATGGGGATTTATGGAGTTAAATTATCAATATAAACTCCTGTATGGATGTTGATCAGCAAGTGGAAATCTTGTATGAGGTCAGGGGATATTTTTTTAAACGTACACCACCAGAGGGCACTATTAACTTAACTAGCCTACAACTTTCCCCTCAATAGTGGATTTTGGAGCGGAATCTTCAATGCTTTGCGACAGCAAGGGAGTCTTTACGGTTTTTCAAATAAATTACATTAAGAAAAGTAAACAAACTCTGCCTCGCCATCTGGTAACTCTGCTGGGTATGTATGGACGTGTTATGCATGAACTCGAGTTATTCTGAAAAACGCAATTCCATGTAGTGATCGTTCTACACCTTATTTGCCTGCATGTAACATTTTTACTTTTGGTATTTAGCTACTTTTACTATTCAAGATGGCTCTTCTTTATACCCCTGTTTTCAATGTTTTAGAAATGTAGGCTATAGTATCGTTGAGGAAATGATATTTATTTCTTTAATATTCTGTTAGTTTTTATAAAACACGATTTGATTTACGAGCCACAGCAGATTTGAGTTTGCTCACTGACAATCAACTTTTAACACTTCTTGTGTAGACTGCTGGTTTGGACACGTTTTCGCCTAAATACCCTTTAGAATGCGTAATCTTATGCCCACGCAAAACGTGTTAAAATTCAAGGCTGTCATGCACAACGCGATGTAAAATGTAACAAGTAAATATGTATATCGCAGCCAGTTGACATTCATCAGGCGCTGGTGACAATTCTCATTCCCACATTCAAACAAATAAATGACACGATGATAACATGTATAAATGACCGTGGCCTTAAAAGTGTATGAATGCAAATGTGTAATTATATAGTTTGTCCATCTGTGTCACCTATATTTAACTAGGACAAACTATTCCAATGCAGTCAGAAAATAATTATCCTAACTTTCTGTCTTATCTTACAGAGCTGTAGTGACAATGATTCTTCGAAATCTAGTTTCAATTGGACTTGGTCCTCGCGTGTCTTCTCCAGTGACACGTCGGCCTTTGGTAGAGATGACCAGGTCTGCCAGTTCAGGTAAAGTCCTACCACATGCATGAGCTGAATTCATAAGTCTCCATACATTGGCTTTACATTCTAGTGTACATTGTAATAGGCCTAGGCTACTGCTGAGTGAACAGTCTAATGCAGGGAAGGGCAAATCCTCGGATCAATCCCCCCCCCCAAAAAAATAAAAATAAATAAATAAATAAATAAACACATTGGGATGGACATCAGCAGTTTTTCTATTGTTATGTCAGTTACTCCATTACCCCATGTCAGCTAAACATCTTTAGATTGCTAAATTATTCTAGCCAGCTATGTAAACTTGTTGTAATCGTGGTCGAATTACCGACCAGGGGGCCCCAATTTATTTTGTTAGTCACTCTCACTCGGCTATCATATTCAGAACTGTAAATTTTTCTCTCCGCCCCATGGGGAAATGAGTAGAATTGCATGAAATGAACTCTAAAACCCCAAACATGTCTCACCGCTGTCAAGAGGGGGGCTGAGAAAATGTTTTGTTCGCAAGTTGGGCGGGCCTCCCAACAAAATTTTACTTGGGGTCCCCAAAAGGCTATAGGTCTGGCTCTGACTGCATGTGTGGGTACGCAGACCCCCGAGCCACTGCGGCCCCTCATGAGGAGTTCAGGTTTTTGTGGCCCCCATCAATGTTTCCCATCCCTGCTCTAATGGCTCTTGTTAATGTATAAATGTTTATCTTCTGTAGATATGTCTGAATTCCGGAAGGTCTTCTCTAAAGCCAGGCACATAGCCATCATTACTGGGGCGGGTGTGAGTGCAGAGAGTGGAGTGCCTACCTTTAGGGGTGCTGCGGGCTACTGGAGGAAATGGCAATCTCAGGTAATGTAAAACAGACATGCATAGACCTACAGGAATTCACTTCACAATCTGTAACATGCTCATGTACACGCAGACGTTTACATCATGCCATAAACACTCCCCTCCGTATGTATTTGGACAGTGAAGCTCGAATTTTACATTTGGCTCTATACTCCAGCAATTTGGATTTGAGATGTTTCATATGAGCCGTCAGTACAGAATGTTACCTTTTGTTCGAGGGTATTTTCATATCAGTTTTACCCTTCAGAAATGAAAGCACTTTATGTATCTAATCCCACCCCACCTTTGAAGAAGTCATAAGTATTTAGACAAATTCACTTATAGGGTATTAAAGTAGTCAAACATTTAGTGTTTGCGTGCTAGGAATATGGGACCAATGACTACATCAAGCTTGTTTCTCTACAAATACATTGGATGCATTTGCAGTTTGTTTGGTTGTGTTTTGGATTATGTTTTGCCCAATAGGAACTGAATGGGGAATGATGACTAGAGTAATTCTTTCCAAGTGAGTAAATAAGATGTTTCTGACCAATTTAGAAAAATCATGAATTAATAGTGATGAGTGAGAAAGTTACAAAGGCTACAACAAAACATGCTTACCTCTCACGATGACCAATAGCAGGGGAAGTTAGCTTTTTGGGGGGAGGTATGATCTTTGTCCGTCTCACTCATCATCATTCACAATTCATGATTGTGGCAGTGACCCCACTCTCCTAGAGTGTCTTAGTGAGTTGGTATATGCTAAAAACACATTTCCAATTCATACATGCATTTAAAAATGTTACCATGACACATGGGTTCAAGTCTATTATTGCTTTTATGCAATGGGTTACCAGCATTAAAAAGCAAGATTATTTCCCAAACCATAAATTTTTCAGCAAAACGTGGTGCTACATTCAATAACACTGGTTGTCAATTGCAATTTTAGGCGTACCCTGGTCATTAGTTCAATTCGTATTGACTGCCATGTAAAGCAAAACTACCCAAGTGTTGGTTGATAGTTCCAGAACTTTGTAGGTTGCTATGGCAAAAAAAGCTGCATTTAATTTGACCTGTTTTCTATTGACATTTCTTTGTATATATCCATAAAAATGATGCCAGCTGATTCATGATTTCGAGTGGCTGAGAAAAACTGCCTGTCTGTCTCGTCCTGACTCCCGACACTTTCATTACTATGGGACAGCTGGAGATTTGTTTCAATATTGAAATTCAATGTTGCAAATGTCAAAGAGAAAGACCGCAAGGTTTCTACGAATCTCCGCTGTTGAAAACTACATGTTAGTCTAAAAGAAATGTGAGGTAATGTCTAGATGCTTTTTATAGTGGAGATGAAGTTTATAATTTGCCTGGATGGGCTGGTGAGACTGTGGATTGCGCAGTCAGATGGAACAGAGTAAATAGGCATTTCAACGTCATTTCTTTAGCCAGTGGTAACTTGTGGAAAAGACAGCGTCTGGAATGTGACTTTAATCAATCAGCATCCAGGATTAGACCCACCTGTTGTATAATGTCCAGTATATCATGGGCAAGATGGACTCTACGGGAATTCCAAACTACCCGTTGTATAAACGCTTGTACATGTGTGAAATAGGACAAATATAAGCACCCACCAAATTATTATTATTACTTACAAAAAGTGACTCCAAAATGACACGATACATTATTCACATTCACTTTCTATTGGGCAAAGCATTATCTGAAACAGAACCAAAGCTGTAAATGCATCCAAAAAGTTTGTAGTCACAAGCTTTATGTAGTCATTGTGACATTCTGCACTGTCGCCTTATATGAAACGTTTGATCTCAAATCCAAAATGCTGGAGTGTAGAGCCACGTTTAAAATGTTAGCTTCACTGTCCTAATACATTTGGAGGGGAGTGTACTCCTGTATCAATGGATTTGTCTTGACAACAACAATGAGGGGGGGGTTTAGGCGTAACCACGGTTACTGTGTGCGGTTCCCAGGGAGAGCTGAGGAGCTGGAGCCAGTATCAGTTAATCTAAGTAGGACAGTCTCATCAGAGATTCACTTTGAGAGAGAGAATCAAAACAAACCTTTAACTTGTGTTTGTTCCATCCTGTGCCCCCAAGTGTTTATTTATGGGAGCTTGTTCACACTCTTAAATATGTGAAAATGTCATGTTTATTTAGTTTTTCCCTGGGATCTCTATATCTACAACTCAGCGTGCCTTGCCGTTCTCTGCTCTAACTATGACCCAGTCCTCCCACCTGCTATTTACCTAGTCACTTACTCTCATCCAGTCTGCCCTTAACAATGTAGACTATCCCATCCATCTCCACCCTGACACCCTTCGACTCTACCTCCGCATCCTGTGAACGCTGTTCCCTAACCCTCCCCACCCATGTCCCTGTCCATCTCTGTCCACAGGACATAGCCACCCCTGAGGCCTTCTTTCGGAACCCTTCCCTGGTGTGGGAGTTCTACCACTACCGACGAGAAGTGATGCTGAGTAAGGGGCCCAATACGGCCCACCTGGCCATTGCAGAGTGTGAGGCCCGGCTGAGGAAGCAGGGCCGCTCTGTGGTAGTCATCACCCAGGTCATAGATGATCTGCACCGCCAGGCTGGATCCAGACATGTCCTCAAGATCCACGGTGAGAGGGCTGGGCTGGGACAGGGCTAAGCGGGTCTTTTAGAGGGCTGGAATGGGCTGGGCAGCAGGGATTGGTTCAGACAAGGCAGGCAAATATGTTTTTAGAAAGAAGGCACTGTTTCATTGTTAATAAGTAAGCTCAGAAGATGTACTCAAATAATTAGCCCTTGCTCTAGTGGTGGTTTCCAAAGCTTGTTGTCAAAAGTTGAACGTAAGATAAGGATAAGATTGACTTTAGTATCCCTGAAGGTAAATCCTACTTGGAAAAATGTTGTCATTATCAGCATGTTTTTGAGAGACTTCTCCAAAGTGTCTGGACGGTGCTCAGTTCTGTTTTTCTCCCCGGTGAATCATCAGGAAGTCTGTTTGAGACGCGCTGTGTGAGCTGTGGCCATGTGGCTGTGAACCAAGGCAGCCCAATATGCGCTGCCCTAGAGGGGAAAGGGTAAGCAGCACTACAGCTCCTCAGTACAATACAACCACCTGCTCAGGCGAATCTTCTACATTGAATGTGTGACTTGACTTTTAGAAAAATGGTTGTATTCGATTGTTCCACAGTTCTCCTGACCCAGATACCAGTGATGCCAAGATTCCCCCAGAGGAGCTGCCAAGGTAGGGGATAATTAGTATGGTTCTGTCTATTTGTTGACATATATATGTGTGTGTGTATGTATGTATGTATATATATATACAATTATTTTTACACAAGTCTACCATAGAAAATCCAAGCCACAGTGATAAAATCTTTTCCACATGGTGGCGGTAGTGTTATTTGCTTTTAACTTGACCTCTTCTCAATCCTAAGTAACCATACACCTGTTATGTGTGATGTCATCCCTTGTGTGTGATGTCATCCCTTGGTGGTTTTATGAGCAGGTGTGAGAAGAGTGACTGCCATGGTCTGCTCAGGCCCAATGTGACCTGGTTCGGGGAAACTCTGGACTCGCACGTCTTGACCAAGGTGGAGACGGTGCTGGACACCTGTGATCTGTGTCTGGTGGTGAGTTGGCCTCGTAGTCGCTGGAGAATCTTGTAGTTGCTATGTATCTCAGTCTTTATATACACACTTTAGTATGTAGTAAGATTTTGTCATACGCTGTAGAGACAGAGCCTGATGTAAAGCACCACACACCTGAAACTGATGTTCAGACCAATGTATAATATACACACATTTCTCCGAAATGGCTTTGCTGGTGCCCATGCTCTCTATCTGCCCGCAGGTTGGCACCTCCTCCATAGTGTACCCGGCAGCCATGTTTGCCCCCCAGGTGGCGTCCAGGGGCGTGCCAGTAGCAGAGTTCAACATTGAGACCACCTCTGAGACCACGCGCTTCACGTAAGCCACAGCCCACCGCTATTAGAAAATGATGTGTTTTTGTCGTAATACAAGTTTCTTTGGGGATTTTCAATTTCTTTTCTTGATGTGCAAAATACAAATACATTTTGTGAAGTCAAATAGTATATATATTTTTTAAAAATAAGTAAAACGGGATATATTTAATCAAATAGGGATTCTTCGTCAAAACGAAGCCTGATAAAGTGTGTTTTATTCATGATTCTACTGCATCACACAGTTTGTCAGGTTTGAAATCAGTCAGCGTTATCAGCTCTTTGGTCTTAGATCTGATTGATCAGATGTTTGTCAGGGAAATTAAGAACCAAACACTTCCTTAGGGACACTGGTGACCATTTCTCAGATTTCTCCTTTTATCCTTGCTTTGTCGGGTGGGTGGGTGTGTGTGTGTGTGTGTGTGTGGTGTGCCGTGCTTCTGCTGTACAGGTACCATTTCCAGGGCCCGTGTGGGGCCACGCTACCCCTGGCGTTGGCGCGTCACGAGTCTGAAGTCGTCTGAGGGGTCAAGGGGTGGGGTCTGATGGTGTCCGAACCTCTTGGGCTCCTCCCATATCCACTCCACGGCCGTTTGATTCCATGGTGATTATTCCCTTATCCGAAAACCGTGCCTTAAGACACTTTGAAACAGGAATTCTTGGTGGAGGGAGCGCTGCTGTCTGCAGCAGAGGACTGAATAGTCTTACTGGATACTTGATACTTATTCGGTTAACTAAACTGGAACTGAGATGTTATGTGTTGTTGTCTCTTCTTGAAAGGCAGAAAAGTATATATTCAGCTGAAATAAGGAGAAGTATTTCTTGATATAGGACGGGCAAATGTTTTCTTCTCCGGAGTTTTGAGCGTGTCATTTCTTCATATACAGTATAATAATAATCATAATAACACATGCCATTTAGCAGATGCTTTTATCCAAAGCGACTTAGTCATGTGAGCATACATTTCTCTCTCTCTCACTGCTAATTCAGTATATTTCGAATGTACAGGCTTTGCTGGTTGCTCTGTTTTTGTGACATTATTGAGGTCAGTGCACATGCTGTACATGACACACACACATTATATAACATGCTGATGTAGCTTGTGAGATCAGATGATATTATTCTTTATAGCGTATAGTAATATAATCATGTAGCTCAACCTTTTTCTCACTCTATGGAGGATATACTGTATTAACTCCAACCCAGTACAATACCTAATCCATGTGCCTGGCCAACTGTTTCCACAACCTTGGCCAAATACACACAACCATGACCAAATAGATGCTTTGAACTTCAAGTACATAGCAACGTCACAGAGAGAGAGTCAGTTCATTGAACTGGCTATTGCTGAACCTGGACTATTGTATTCCCGTCCCTGTACAGTATTTACCATATCAATATCTATCAATAGTCATACTGTGGTTACATGGCATAAAAATGTGTTCAAGGGATATTTCAGGATTGAAGCCCTTTATCTACTTCCCCGGAGTCAAATGAACTCGCGGATGAATATGTCATGTCTCTGCAATACAGTCTGAAGGAAGTTACTAACTACTGTTAGCGCAATTGCTAACTTGCGCTAGCACCATGACTGGAAATCTGTGGTAACTGCTAGCATGCTAGTAGATACCATAGACTTCCAAGCCTTGTGCTAATGCTAGTTAGCAATTGCGCTAACACTAGTTGGTAACTTCCTTCAGACTGTATTGCAGAGACATGACATTTTCATCCGCGAGTTCATCTGACTCCGGGGAAGTTGATCATTACCAAAATCCCGAAGTGTCCCTTTTATCATTTGTATTACTCATTGAAATGTATTGTTTTGCCTAATCACGCACAACAACTCTGTTTTTGGAAATGTTCTATACCGAACCAAGTGTGTACTTCGATATCATGACTGTATTTGTACTTTTTTTTTTTTTTACAACTACTGCTTGCTACTTTAGGTGTTTTTGCTTTTATGCAACGTAATGAGATCTCATGCAACGCTTCAAAATATACTACTGTCAACACCATGAATTCATTTGCATTACTTTTGTCCTTTTTTCTCTCACACAATGGTGTCATTACTGGCAGTCTTCAAAATAGGCTTATATGTGATTGGGGGAGTTTGCATTCCCAAAGCTAACAGTAGATGCCAGTATGTAGACTGTAGATTCAATAAAAACCCCTCTGAACAGACAGAGTAGCCTGACTGACTGCAGACTCTCCTGGCTATCTCTCAATTAGAATGCATGGGTAAGAGGAAATATAGATTAGTATTCTTCTGGGACAATGTTTTGCTCTGCTCAAGGTGAAGTGAACGCTAGCATTATTTCGGTAGATGGCAAAACCAGAGAGCTCATTTGGACCGTTGTAAAAATAAAACGCTAATGTACGTGTGAACTACTCGCCATTTTGACCGCATAATCCTGGTCCTTGAATGACCATCTCTAAGCGTATTTGAGTTATTTATCTGGTCCTCTATGTATTCTGAAATGAGTCTCCATTCGTATTGATCTATTGAATGAGTGAGAAACCAGAGAGAGCGTGAGGTGGCGGCATGGCTATGAGAGAGGATTTGCCTGCTAAGGTCCAAGCAGGACAGACCTCTCTTACAACGCACAAGGTCAAAGGTGAAAGGTCATACAAAGGGAAGGACCTCACTTAGAATGTCTTATAGAAAACATCCACAAAGGGGGGGGGGGACCACGGTTAACATCCCAAAACAATACAGGCTAGTTTACTCAGAGGTGGGTCTGCCTGGCTCCTTACTGTTGATTTGGTTGTTGATGGCTGAGGTTAGTGCAAATTGTGTGGGAGAAGTTCCCATCCAGCTGAGTCACCATCTGTTTAAAGGTCTGAATCTGTTCTTATAGGCCTGGTTGACGAGAAATCGAGGGGGAAGGAGAGACTGACAGGAAGGTTACCTGAGCACTGTGTGTGCATGGTTGCACCTGTGTGTTCCAGTTTGTGTGTCCCAGTGTTTGTCTATGTTCCCCAGTGTGAATGTCCAGACTTAATGACATGAGTCTCATGTTCAGGGTCCTCCAGTGTTAACGAGAGAGAGCGAGAGGAGCGGTTATTATGATTCACTGTAAGAGCTGAAGTTCCACGGCAATTATTCTAAAACACACTGACATACGGTGTGTATTAGGATGTCAGTGAGGATTGGGAGGTTATTACTGTGTCTGCGTATGACATTTCTAGTTAATTTGTGAGATTTGGAAATGGCTAAATCTGTCAGATTTACAGAAATGTTGATTATTTAGCATTACCCCCGTGAAATTAACATAATCAATCATAATGCAGCTGTAGGCCTACTGGTCCGTGGTCCCTACATGTTAATCTGAACAGGCAGGCTGTAACCTCGAACAGACCTGTGTGTGTGTGCGTGCGAGTGAGCGAGGAGTCATGCAGGGCCAGCTCATATCATGCCCACCATGCACCCAGCGCTCTCATCAAATTAGTGTCTGGCACACACACACATGCAACCGAGGGAACCAAACACACAATAAACACATACATCAGAACCCTGTTTAGAATCATATGGTCCAAAAATACCCCATCCCATTTCCCATTCATTAAGGAATAATTCCCTCTTCTTCATTGCTTCTCTCTGCTTAATTTCTTTACCCACAATCCCGTACTGTAAATGTTCATTATCATTGATGATTATCATCATAACCTTTCTCCTACTCTTCTTACCTTTTTCTTCTTATCTTCTACCTTCTAACACTGTGTCTAATGTCAGGAGTGAGGTGAAATCTGTTTTTCACATCATAAAATTAACTAATGAAATGGACAAAAGGATAAGATTCTTCTTGCATTGATAGGATGATATAGTCGTTTGAAGCCTCAATTGAGAAGGCCTGCTGGAGTGTGAGTGGTGATATTGGCAGTGACCGGAGGTCATACAAGAATGCAGGAGAGTGGGATAAGCGAGGGATGAGATGGTAGATGTGTAAAGGTCCCTGTCTGACCCTGCAGGTTAATAGAGCCACCATCATTGGTATCACTTCTGCAAATATCCCTGTGTCTCTTTGAATGATAAAGTAGATTGACTAGGACACCGGCTGAAGAGTGAGTGTGTGTGTGTGTGTGTGAGAGAGAGATCGAAAATAAAAGGTGAGAAACTGAGCATGTTGAATCTGGTGAAGTGACTTGATGACATCTATTTGGAGTGTTTGAGTTTTGAAATGGTTGAAGGTGGCATTTGGGGTCAGTTGTGTGTGAGTGTATGTCTTTGCCAGGGATTGGTAAGGAGGGGGGAACATTCATGTTTCTCTTTATGCAGACTGACAGGACTGTCAGAGCTATCCACGTCAGCAAAAATATCCCTTGATTATGACCTATTCAAAGAGCATAGTAGCTTAGTAAAAATAGATATGATTTGAATCACCTACAAGACAAGCTATGACTGTTTTTCAATGTTACTGTGAAGAGAGATCTGGTGCATAAAGTGAGGTGTTTTGTCCCAACCGGCCCAGATGTTTTTCCCTGTATAGGGCTGATGCTAGGGGTTCTGGGTAGTGAGGCTGGGAGGGAGTTGTTTTTAAGGCTGAGAATAGGGTTCAGGTGCAGGCTAATCTCATCTAAAGCTAGGCTAATTAGGATCAAGGCAGGTGGCCACTGTCACCTGATTATTGATCATTGCCACAGGCCCTGGCCTGCCTCAGAGCAGGGTCTGAACACTCACAGAATAAGATCAGAGCACAGGACACACACATGAAAGGAACCATTGTATATTTATTGATATAATAAATGGATTGTATAGGACTTGAACAGGCTCTATTATATTCTATTCTGTACATTGGAATTATATTTGGGAATGTATTCAGTGCTACCAGGTTTTATTGAGTGCAAGAAATAGCATGTCAATTAGTTACATTATGTTTATACATTTAACTTCTTATTTTCCACATAATCTGTGCTCTTGTTTTCATTCTTCTGGACTTCCTATGTGTATACCTAACTCTGACAGCTCCTCTTTGAGTGTTGATCCACAACCACTTGTTCATCTCATAACTTCCTGCACAATCTTCACTCGTCAAGGTCCCCAATATATATCTATATAAACAAATCCTATCTGACTCATAGGTGTTACCTCTCTTTTGACGTCAGATACCAATTTATAGTTTTTCCCTCTCTTCATTTTGTCCTCTCCCTCTGTTTCTCTCGCTCTTCCTGTTTCTGTGTCTCTCTCCGTGTGTGTGTCTGTTTGCTTGTGTGTGCATGGGTGTGTGGCCTCCCATGTTAAGGGTAAGCCCCAGCCCTGCACTCTGTATTGTAATTCAGCACAGGGCACTTGAGTCTCTGGAGAAAAGCCCTGGAGGGAAGAGACAGGGCACATGGGCACACACACACAGTCATCTGGCCTCTCCCAGATGACTTGCCGTATCAGCAGAATTAAGAGGATTCCACAGTGGGAATAGGGCTCCTGGCTATTGATCCAACCTAAACTAGAGTACACACACCCACACACAGAAATGTGTGTCTTGGAGCCTTTTCAGTCTAATGGGTTTTGATCATTAGCACTTCATTGCGCTTGAAAAGTTTACAAATAAAAAATGTTGTCACTTGCGCCGAATACAAATGATTTATTTTTAATTTTTAAATGTAACCTTTCTTTAACTAGGCAAGTCAGTTAAGAACAAATTCTTATTTACAATGACAGCCTACCAAAAGGCCTCCTGCAGGGCTGGAATTAAAAATATAAATATAGGACACAACAAGCATCACGACAAGAGAGACAACACAACACTACTTAAAATGAGACCTAAAACACAGCATGGTAGCAATATAACAAAAACATGGTAGCAGCACAAAACAATGTACAGACATTATTGGCCACAGACAACAGCACAAAGGGCAAGAAGGTAGAGACAACAATACATCACGCAAACCAGCCCCAACTGCCAGTAAGAGTGTCCATGATTGAGTCTTTGAATGAAGAGAACACTCTTTGAGAACACACCCTGGTATTCCATCTGGCCCAGAGGTCTTGTGAGTGTTAACCTGTTTAAAAGTCCTCATACCAGTCCTCACAGGTAAAGAAGTGTATATGTTATCCTCTAGCTTTGGGGTCTGGAATGCACACACTGATGTAGAATAAACCCAGTTTAATAATCCCAGTTTTCTGGTTGATACTCCAGATTGGGTTTTTGGACTGAAATCCCCAAGAAAATAACTAATCTGTGGTTTGTTAATAAGAGGAACAGAAATGACCATGGGAAGAAAAACTGCTGCTATTTTTATCCCATCTAGTAAATTCACTCTGGAGTGCCAGAGTGCGTTTTGGGCGTTCGTAAATTCCGAGCCTTGGCCAAGGAGTAGGGTTGATCTGAGCGTTCTGACCTCAAAACAGCTGTCAAGCTAACCAGTAAAGTTGGCTAGCATGCTAGCTACTTCCAGACACATGAGCGAAAACCTCACTCTGATCATTTTACTCGCCCTAGCAGAGCTGGTTAGACTGTTTTCATGTTATCTAGTGAGCTGGTGACTGTAGCTGTGCTGCTGGCAACAATTGAATTACGTTTTTTTCCCGACATTTCCTGACATCGGTCATATTCAACGGGTGTTGCGGGTGCTCTGAAATTATAGTCGATAGTCAGAGTGAATGCACCCCTGAGCGCTTTAGTGACTCACTCACTGTTTAGACACTGATTTCCTTCATGGTAACCTAAATAAATTAATAGATCAAATAAATAAACAAGCTGGCACACTTACTAAAAATGTATGGACTCCCTCCCTGTATTGTAAGTCGCTTTATGGGTATTACAGCTGGCAGTGGGACTACTACTCCTGGGCCAATATTCATAAAGCTTTTTAGTGTAGGCGTGCATATTTGGACAGGGAAGAACTGATGCTAGATCAGATTTCTAGTGTAGGCGTGCCTATTTGGACAGGGAAGAACTGATGCTAGATCAGCACTCCTACTCTGAGATGATTTATGCATGATCTGATGGTCATCCAGAAGGAGGAGTGAGCTGTGTTATGTAGTATGCAGTAACCGAGTCTGTGTACAACCCAGGAGATAGATCAGTCAGACAACCAAGCAGTTAAATCAAGTCAAAGTGTATTGGTGCGTACATACATTTGCAGATGTTATTGCAGGTGCAGTGAAATGCTTAAGTTTCTAGCTCCAACAGCAATACAATAACAATACACATTAAAAAAAACATGAAATTAAGAAATATCAGAACAAGAATATCAGAATGAGCAATGTCTGAGTCCGTAATATAAATAAATATATTCAGAAAGTGACTGTTGGTATTGATGCACCATCCAAAGTGTAATTAATAACTTCACCATGCTCTAAGGGATATTCAATGTCTGCTTTTTGTTGTTGTTGCCCATCTACCAATTAGAAAACCTCCCTGGTCTCTCTGTTTGAAAATCACTGCTCAACTGAGGGACCTTACAGATAATTGCATGTGTGGGGTACAGAGATGAGGTAGTCACTCAAAAATAATGCTAAATACTATTATTGCAAACTAAAGGTGTGATGGTCCACACTCAAGATGTCGCACAAAACGTACTTCATTTTTCATTATTTTGTAAATAATTGTCATTACAAGCCTTATTCCCCCTAATTTTGTTGAATAGGAAAGAAATCATGATTTTTCATATTTTTATCATATTTGTACTGTGAACTTGAGTTTGTATCATCAAAAGTATCTACACCTCAGCAGTGCCTAACTAGTTTTACCAGAAAGGTGAGATGTTTTATATATTTTTTGCAGTTTAAGCATTACTATGTATTGTTTATGGCCCTTTTGTGATAATGAATTACTTTTCGGTATGTCTATTTAGGTGGAAATCTACATTTTGACATTACATTTAACAGGTTAAATGTACCCATTTTAGAATATTGGTAAACCTGCTGTATCTAATCACTATCACAAGTGTAGAGTCCGAAACTAATGTGATGATATGTGGCAATCAGCATCATAGATATAATACCCCTAGCCAATGCTGTACATAACGTACATTAAGTACATAATGAATAAGCTTCTCTTAAATGCGTACACACAAACACCATTTTTGCTAGCTTGACATCTGGTGCATCTCCCTACTTGTCCAGGCCCCTGCTTTAGAGAGTCTCCCCTCTGAGAGACTGAAAAACAGCTTATATTTCCAGGCCATCAGACTGTTAAACAGTCCTCACTCAAGAAGATGTCACATAAAGCTTACTTCATTTTTATATTTTGTATTATTTCCCTGCTATTAAGAATGGTGTGCGTGTGTGGGTGTACACGTTACAGAAGACAACCATATTCAGAATATACACTACCTGACCAAAAGTATATGGGGACCTGCGTGTCGAACATCTCATTCCAAAATCATGGGCATTAATATGGAGCTGGTCCCTCCTTTTTTGCTATAACAGCCTACACTCTTCTGGAAGGAAGAGTGTGTGGAATCTTGCTTTCATTCAGCCACAAGAGCATTAGTGAGGTCGGGCATGATATTGGGCGATTAGGCCTGGCTCAGAGTCGGCGTTCCGATTCATCCCAAAGGAGTTAGACGAGGTTGAGGTAGGGCTCTGTGCAGGCAGTCTGACGGACGAATCTGCATTTGGTGGATGCCAGGAGAACGCTTCCTGCCCGAATGCATAGTGCAAACTACAGTTTGGTGGAGGAGTAATAATGCTCAGGGGATGTTTTTCATGGTTCAGGCCTAGCTCCCTACTTCCAGTGAAGGGAAATCTTAACGCTACAGCATACAATGACATTCTAGACATTTCTGTGCTTTCAACTTTATAGCAACAGTTTGGGGAAGGCCTTTTCCTGTTTCAGCAAGACAATGCCCCAGCATGACAAAGCGAGGTCCATACAGAAATGGTTTGTCGAGATCGGTGTGGAAGAACTTGACTGGCCTGCAGAGAGACCTTAACCTCATCAAACACCTTTGGGATGAATTAGAACGCAGACTGTGAGCCAGGCCTAATCACCCAAGATCAGTGCCTGCCCTCACGAATGCTCTTGTGGCTGAATGAAATCAAATCCCTGCAGAAATGTTCCAACATCTACTGGAAAGCCTTCCCAGAAGACTGGAGGCTGTTATAGCAGTAAAGTAGGGACCAACTCCATATTAATGCCCATGATTTTGGAATGAGATGTTCGACGAGCAGGTGTAGATACACTACATGACCGTGGAGGCGCACATACATTTGGTCATGTAGTGTATCTACAACTACCCTTTGGTCTCCCAACCAGGGGTTTAACCAAGCCCAGCCATGATATTTGTTACTGACTATTACCAATGTGCTATGCTATGAGAAGGATTGTTGAGCAATATCCACTTAAAAACGAAATATATTCACTGTTGCTATCGAAGTGATTCGAAAGGGTAGTTTTAACAGAGCAAATTAAATGTGAACATACTTTATCAGTCAGAAAGTATTCATATCCCTTGACTTATTCCACATTTTGTCGTGTTACAGCCTGAATTCAAAATGGATTCAATATATTTGTTTCTCAACCATCTACACACAATACACCGTAATGACAAAGTTAAAACATGTTTTTAGAAACGTTTGCACATTTATTGAAATGGAAATACATAAATATCTCATTTTTTCACACCCTGAGTTAGAATTCCCTTTGGCGCACGATTACAGCTGTGAGTATTTCTATGTACAGTTGAAGTCGGAAGTTTACATACATTAAGTTGAATGTGCCTTGGAAAATTCCAGAAAATTATGTCATGGCTTTAGAAGCTTCTGATAGGCTAATTGACATCATTTGAGTCAATTGGAGGTGTACCTGTGGATGTATTTCAAGGCCTACCTTTAAACTCAGTGCCTCTTTGCTTGACATCATGGAAAAATCGGGTTCATCCTTGGGAGCATTTTTCAATTGCCTGAAGGTACCACGTTCATCTGTACAGACAATACTGTGCAAGTATAAACACCATGGGACCATGCAGCCATCATACCACTCAGGAAGGAGACGCATTCTGTCTCCTAGAGATGAACGAACTTTGGTGCAAAAAGTGCAAATCAATCCCAGAACAACAGCAAAGGGCCTTGTGAAGATGCTGGAGGAAACAGGTACAAATGTCTCTATGTCCACAGTAAAACGAGCCCTGTATCGACATAACCTGAAAGGCCGCTCAGCAAGGAAGAAGCCACTGCCCCAAAACCGCCATTAAAAAGCCAGACTACGGTTTGCAACTGCACATGGGGACAAAGATTGTACTTTTTGGAGAAATGTCCTCTGGTCTGATGAAACAAAAATATAATGGTTTGGCCATAATGACCATCGTTACATTTGGAGGAAAAAGGGGGAGGCTTGCAAGCCATAGAACACCATCCCAACCGTGAAGCATGGGGTGGCAGCATCATGTTGTGGGGGTGCTTTGCTGCAGGAGGGACTGGTGCACTTCACAAAATAGATGGCATCATGAGGATGGAAAAGTATGTGGATATGTTGAAGCAACATCACAAGACATCAGTCAGGAAGTTAAAGCTTCGTCGCAAATGGGTCTTCTAAATGGACAATGACCTCAAGCATACTTCTAAAGTTGTGGCAAAATGGCTTAAGGACAACAAAGTCAAGGTATTGGTGTGGCCATCACAAAGCCCTGACCTCAATCGCATAGAAAATGTGTGGGCAGAACTGAAAAAGCGTGTGCGAGCAAGGAGGCCTACAAACCTTACTCAGTTACTCCAGCTCTGTCAGGAGGAATGGGCCAAAATTCTACCCGTTTTAGGTAGACCCAAGTTAAACAATTTAAAAAGGCAATGCTACCAAATACTAATTGAGTGTGTGTAAACTTCTGACCCACTGGATAATGTGATGAAAGAAATAAAAGCTGAAATAAATCACTCTTTTACTATTATTCTGACATTTCACGTTCTGAAAATAATGTGGTGATCCTAACCGACCTTAAACGGAATTTTTACTAGGATTAAATGTCAGGAATTGTGAAAAACTGAGTTTAAATGTATTTGGCTAAAGTGTATATAAACTTCCGACTTCAACTGTAAGTCTCTAAGAGCTTTGCACACCTGGATTGTGCAGTATTTGCACATTATTTTTTAAATCGTATAAACTGGTTGTTGATCATTGCTGGACAGCCATTTTCTAGTCATAGATTTTCAAGTCGATTTAACTCAAAACTGTAACTAGGCCACTCAGGAACATTCAAGTCGTCTTGGTAAGCAACCGGTGTATTTTTGGCCTTATTAGGTTATTTTCATGCTGAAATGTAAATGTGTCTCCCAGTGTCTGTTGGAAAGGATTTTTCCTATGCTTAGCTCTTTTTGCAGTTTTACTTCAGTGCCTTATTGAAAACAGGATACATGTTTTAGAATATTTGTATTCTGTACAGAATTCCTTCTTTTCACTCTGTTATTTAGGCAGAGGTGGAAAAAGAACTAAATTGTCATACTTGAGTAAAAGTAAAGATACCTTAATAGAAAAGTGAAAGTCACCCAGTAAAATACTACTTGAGTAAAAGTCTGAAAGTATCTGGTTTTAAATGTACTTAAGTACAGTGGTGGAAAAAGTACTCAATTGTCATACTTGATTGAAAGTAAAAAGTCAAAGTAAATGCAATACATGAAATTCCTTATATTAAGCAAACCAGACGACACGGTTTCCATATTATTATTATTATTATTTGACTGCCAGAGGCACACTCCACCATTCAGACATCATTTACAAACTAAGCATTTGTGAGTCTGAAAACAGGCTACCTAAGTATGGTGCTCAATCAGGGACAACGATTGACAGCTGCTTCTGATTGAGAACCATACCAGGGGCCTCCCGGGTGGCGCAGTGGTTAAGGGCGCTGTACTGCTGTGCCACCAAAGACTCTGGGTTCGCGCCCAGGCTCTGTCGTAACCGTCCGGGACCGGGAGGTCCGTGGGGCGAAGCACAATTGGCCCAGCGTCGTCCGGGTTAGGGAGGGTTTGGCCAGTAGGGATGTCTCATCGCACACCAGCGACTCCTGTGGTGGGCCGGGCGCAGTGCGCACTAACCAAGGTTGCCAGGTGCAAGGTGTTTCCTCTGACACATTGGTGCGGCTGGCTTCCGGGTTGGATGCGCTACCCTGCTTGGTTGGGTTGTGTATCAGAGGACGCATGACTTTCAACCTTCGTCTCTCCCGAGCCCGTATGGGAGTTGTAGCGATGAGACAAGACCATACTAAAACAAAGACAAATACCACGAAATTGGGGAGAATAAAGGGGTAAAAAAAAAGAAGGAAAAAAAGAGAACCATACCAGGCCAAACACAGAAATCCCAAATCATAGAAAAAAGAACATAGACTGCCCACCCCAACTCACACCCTGACCATACTAAAACAAAGACAAAACAAAGGAAGGTCAGAATGTGACACCAACTCAACCAAAAGTTAAAGAATGGGATTAAGTCAGTGGCTCAGATGGAACTATTCAAGCAGTAGATACCACTCCTTTAAATGTTGATATTTGGTTGCATTGTCAACCAAACACAATTCAATATTACTTGTGTAATACAGTACCACTGTATGAGTCATAACACCCATAAAACCTAGAGGTTAAACAGGGAAATTGTTCTGATCTTTTACCACCATTCATTTTGGAAACACTTAAAATAAGATCTGCGTTTCATGTAGGCTTTCCCTGGCGTTACATTTTGATAACTGTGTAAATCTCTCTAGGACAAGGTGACTTTCGTCAATATATTCGCCTGTATTTACCCCCAAAAATGAAATGCTAATTAGCTGCTAATGTGGCTATCATAAAAAACTACAATGCCATGATGATCTGGACAAGACTGCTGGATCGAGGCAATGGTAAGAATCTCTGGACTAGCTATCTAATGTTAGCTAAATGTAGTAATTAATAAATTGGCTACATTTCTTAAATGGACAATTATGTGAACTGTCTTGTGCAAGTTTTAAATTGACACAATACCTGCAGGGATTTGCAGTTTTGATACAAATTATCTTTATTTAACTAGGCAAGTCAGTTAAGAACAAATTCTTATTTTCAATGACGGCTTAGTGAGTTAACTGCCTGTTCAGGGATAGAACAACAGATTTCTACCTTGTCAGCTCTGGGGTTTGAACTTGCAACCTTACGGTTACTAGTCCAACATTCTAACCACTAGGCTACCCTGCCGCCCAATTATCAGTTTCGAAATTAAAAGAATAAATAGAGCCAAATATATTGATAAGTCACCTTGTCCTAGAGAGATATACATGGTTATCAAAACGTCATGCCAGGGTAAACCTACACGAAACACAGGCCTTATTTTAAGTGTTTCTAAAATCCCCTATTGGTAAAATGATTGGAACCATTTCCCTGTTTGACGGCTAGGTATTATGACACCTCCACTGTGGGGCTCTATACAGTAAATAGCCTAAAGCTTATCTAACATTCAACCTTAAAATGAGTAACACATCCATGGCCACATTTTGAGTTTAGTCTAACTATAAATGTATTCTTATGTAATCATATAAAGAGTGCATGTTCAAGAAAGTAGCTCGCATAGGTTGTCGCAGGTCTGTGGAGATCTTCGCATTTGCTGTAATAATCTGTGCAGATTCTAAAATGGCAATCCAGGTCATTTGGCTCTGCTATTAGATGAAGCACAGCTTTGACACATGAATCTGTTGAGTAAATAAACAAAATATCTGACATTTGAATTCCCATTTGAACTGGGTGTATTTTTGATATTTTTTTTTTAGGTTTGTCTCTTTTTGAGTGGGTGAATATAGGTTGTGATCTCATTGATCAACATCTTTAACCAAATATTACCCAATTATCCACGTTGAAATGACTCGGTGTGCCCAGTGGGTAATGACAGTACGAAATTGGCACCATCTCATATAACTGTCTACAGAGCATTTTGTGAACGCTCTGCACAGACACCGTTCAAATGCCTACTGACTCATTACACCTTCAGCTTTAAGGTACAAGGTGATCTCGAGAAAGTGGTGTTCCAATTCTACGAAATCATTTTGTATTTTTTCATGTCAAGAACCCTCTAAATCCATCTGAGAACATCACAGTGAGATGAGACTACATTTACTGCAACCGCTAGTCTCCAGTTTCATGTGCCATATCGTAAACTGAACTGCAAGGTTCACAGCCAGGGGAGTTCGATCATTTGGCTCGATAGACCAGAAAATGTGACGTGTCACTCCCTATGCAAATGAGGTGTCAGATTTCACAGACTGCATCTCAGATTAGAGGGGAGAATGGCATGCAAAGCGGTACAACCAGAGCTGTCACGGACTGCGCAGCAATTTACGTTGCGCCGCTAAAGGAGTGCTCTGTACACAAACAAATTGGTCGGAACCGGTCCAGAACCGCTTAAAATCCCCTAAATAGAGGACCTGAATGTTTTTAAGAATTGATCGTTGTTCTCATTCTGGCTCGATTAAGATAATGTTCTCTTCAGCTCAGGTATACAGTATATTGAAGCAACATTTGCCTTACTAAAAATAGCCTTTACTGTATTGTATGTTAAATCGCAGTTAAATTATATGAACTGTAACACACTTCCAATGGTACTTGAAGTGTTTATCACTGTTTCGTGTTATCATAGATACTGTTCAGCAGTCACTCACCGTTAATTAGTTTAATGACAGGATATACATTTCAGACAAATGTTTTGAGCATTTGAAATGTAAATTAACAAAGGTCTGGAGACACATTTTGACTGACGTTTTCGTTTTGTATTTACACCTTTACATTTCTCGGTTGTGTTATGGGTGAGGCTAATATGCTGGAAATGTAACCTTCTATAATACAGTAGCCTAGGCTCCTGGTCCTTTTAATACTATGTCTCTGATATAATGACAGTTCGGTTTTAATCTCGCAGTTTGGCTTTTAGAGCCCTTTGTCACACATGGCTGAATCATGTTGCTTTTCCTCTGCCTTTGTGGAACATTGTGCTCTCTCTGTGTTCATATTGGCCATTCACGTACTAATATGACAGAACCAAAACAAAAGTTGTTTTACTCACCACCTTCTAACAGCGGCTGCCATCAGCTGATTTGCACTATGCTTCAGGCCCTCTCTCTCTCTCTCTCAAGCATGGATTGTCTGTTTCATTAGGATGGTGCTGACACAAACTGTCTCAGATTACACCAGAGCTGTGTTTCAAATGGCATCCTATAGCCTATAGTGCATTACTTTCAACCAGAGCCATTTGGGCCCTAGTCAAAGGTACTAGGTAGCGAATAGGTTGCTATTTTGGACATAACCCAGCTCTGCTTCTATCCGGACACCAATGGGACCTGCATGCAACTCTAGAATCACTGATGATCACTTGATGACAGATAGTATAAACACAGATTTAGCCTAGGATAAAATGTACAGTGCATTCGAAAAGTATTCAGACCCGTTGACCTTTTTCACATTTTGTCACGTTACATCCTTATTCTAAAATCAATTCAATTGTTTTTTCCCCCTCATTAATCTACACGCAATACGCCATAATGAAAAAGCTAATTTATAGAAAAAAATAACCCAGATATATTACATTTACATAAGAACTTTTACTCAGTACTTTGTTGAAGCACCTTTTGGCAGCGATTACATTCTTGAGTCTTCTTGGGGATGACGCTAGATGCTTCGCTCTGTATTTGGGGGGTTTCGCCCATTATTCTCTGCAGGTCCTCTCAAGCTCTGTCAGGTTGGATAGGGAGCATCGCTGCACAGATATTTTCAGGTCTCTCAAGAGCTGTTCGATCAGGTTCAAGTCCGGGCTAGGTTTTGGCTAGGCCACTCAAAGACATTCAGAGTCTTGTCCAGAAGCCACTACTGCATTCTCTTGGCTGTGTGCTTAGGGTCATTGTCCTATTGGAAGGTGGACCTTCGCCCCAGTCTGAGGTTCTGAGCTCTCTGCAGACGGTTTTCATCAAGGATCTCTCTGTACTTTGCTCCATTCACCTTTCCCTCAATCCTGACCAGTCTCCCAGTTCCTGCCGCTGATAAACATCCTCACATGGTGCTGCCACCACCATGCTTCACCGTGGGGAAGGTGCCAGGTTTCCTCCAGGCGCTTGGCATTCAGGCCAAAGAGTTAAATCTTGATTTCATCAGACCAGAGAAACTATCTTCTCATGATTTGAGAGTGGGCTGTGCCTTTTACTGAGGAGTGTCTTCCGTCTGGCCATTCTACCATAAAGGCCTGATTGGTGGAGTGCTACAGAGATGGTTGTCTTTCTGGACGGTTCTCCCATCTCCACAGAGGAACTCTGTAGCTTTTTCAGAGTGACCATCGGGCTCTTGGTCACCTCCCAGACAAGGCCCTCTCCCCTGATTTATCAGTTTGGCCGGGTGGCCAGCTCTAGGAAGAGTCTTGGTGGTCCCAAACTTCTTCCATTTAAGAATGATGGAAGCCACTGTGTTCTTAAGGACCTTCAATGCTGAAGAAATGTTTTGGTGCCCTTCCCCAGATCTGTGCCTCGACACAATCCTGTCCCAGAGCTCTATGGACAATTCCTTTGACCTCATGGCTTGGTTTTTGCTCTGACATACACTGCCAACTGTGGGATCTTATATAGACAGGTGTATGCCTTTCCAAATCATGTCCAACCAATTGAATTGACCACAGGTGGACTCCATAAAAGTTGTAAACACATCTCAAGGATCATCAGTGGAAACAGGACGCACTTGAGCTCAATATCGAGTCTCATAGTAACAGGTCTGAATACTTATGTAAATATTTCTGTTTTTTATTTGAGATACATTTCTAAAAACCTGTTTTTGCTTTGTTATTAGGGTGTATTGTGTGTTGATTGATGAGGAAAAACAATTATTTCATACATTTTAGAATAAGTAACGAATGAGGAAAAAGTCAAGGGGTCGTAATACTTTCCGAACGCAAGATTCTGGCCATAGCTTTTTGCTTGGTTTTTTATTCCCACCTTTGTGTGAGCCAACCGTAGTGCGGGGGATGTTTTTAGTGTCAGCTTGAGGGACTGTGACAGGCAGCTCAGACAACCAGTCTGTCAAAAAGGTTTTCTCAGAAGGAGTTTCTCATGTTTGTCTCTATCCACTTGCCAATCTCAAATGCTAAACTGACTCCAGAAGTAACCAGGTAAATCGTCTGGTAAACACATTAGATTTTTTTCTGACATGTTTTTTTTTTCCGGAGACTTCTCTCCCAGTCAGAAACCATTTTTACATCCATCTACGGAACACATGGGGATTGTTATACAGATTCTTTTTTCGATGTTCACTTAGATTTGTAATCAGCAGCACACGCTCCTGGAACCATAAAGGAATGTTATGCTTGTCCCTGATATCGGACAGTTTGTCATAGTTTGTGACACGTACTGTAAAGGAAACCTAAAGTATCAGATCGTAGTGAACAAAGATCTGTATTAAAGATATTGCATGAAAGCCAGGAAAGCCATTGATGCAATATTCATCAACTGTATACCAGAGACATCAACAGCAGATTCATCAGATACTGCTAGCTTGACTCTGTCTGTCTGTCTCTCTGTTTTTTTGCTAAACACTGAGGAGACTGTTTGCCTGGGTGAAATAGTGTTCTGCTTCACGTAGGTGTGCCCATGGTAGAGGAGAGGAGAGAAAGACAGACATGAGTGGTAGGAGAGAAAGAGAGGAAGTGAGGAGTCGTCAGTTTGAGGGAGGATAATTGGAGAGAGCGCTGTGTTCTTGGCCCACTTCCCCGGTGGAGAGACAAGTCCAACAGTTGGACAGGTGGTGTGGGGATGGTGTGGGGACCGGCAGGACTGACGAGCTGAGACTCTGCCCGGTGGACATGTGGCTTCGCCCGCTCCTCATCTGGGACAGGAAGAGACTGTGTGTGTGTGTGTGGCTGTCATTTTGCCTCTGACAGATGACTAATCTTCTCTTGGTAATGACTGAGGAGGAGCTACCTTCTAAATGCCAAGCGGCTGCATAGGAAGAGGAGATGGAGAGAGAGAAGGAAAGAGAGGAGAGAGTGAGAGCGGAAGCGAGAGTGAGAGAGAGAGAGAGAGAGAGACAGGCAGGCAGGGTGGCTGCAACGCTACCAAGCATTGCAAAGATGAGACACGTGTTTCTGATTCCTCCAACTGTGTCTGATTCAGACTGATGTTATCTAGATCTCCTGTTTAAAACATGAGCTTTCATGTTTAATTGCTTTTGACCATGTAATACAATACACACATACAAGGGTGCAATAGCAGAGGGGGCTCCTATAAAGAAATTATTCTCTTCAATCAGCTAGCGTTGTGCAGTAACCGGATATGGTGTTTATATCATACTGTATCTACACACTCGCTTAGAGATACATAATATGTACAGTGGGGAGAACAAGTATTTTATACACTGCCGATTTTGCAGGTTTTCCTTCTTACAAAGCATGTAGAGGTCTGTAATTTTTTGTCATAGGTACACTTCAACTGTGAGAGACGGAATCTAAAACAAAAATCCAGAAAATCACATTGTATGATTTTTAAGTAATTAATTTGCATTTTATTGCATGACATAAGTATTTGATACATCAGAAAAGCAGAACTTAATATTTGGTACAGAAACCTTTGTTTGCAATTACAGAGATCATACATTTCCTGTAGTTCTTGACCAGGTTTGCACAAACCGCAGCAGGGGTTTTGGCCCACTCCTCCATACAGACCTTCTCCAGATCCTTCAGGTTTCGGGGCTGTCGCTGGGCAATACTTACTTTCAGCTCCCTCCAAATATTTTCTATTGGGTTCAGGTCTGGGTTCAGGTCTGGAGACTGGCTAGGAGCCACTCCTTAGTTGCCCTGGCTGTGTGTTTCGGGTCGTTGTCATGCTGGAAGACCCAGCCACGACCCATCTTCAATGCTCTTACTGAGGGAAGGAGGTTGTTGGCCAAGATCTTGCGATACATGGCCCCATCCATCCTCCCCTCAATATGGTGCAGTTGTTATGTCCCCTTTGCAGAAAAGCATCCCTAAAGAATGATGTTTCCACCTCCATGCTTCACGGTTGGGATGGTGTTCTTGGGGTTGTACTCATTCTTCTTCTTCCTCCAAACACGGCGAGTGGAGTTTAGACCAAAAAGCTATATTTTTGTCTCATCAGACCACATGACCTTCTCCCATTCCTCCTCTGGATCATCCAGATGGTCATTGGCAAAGTTCAGACGGGCCTGGACATGCGCTGGCTTGAGCAGGGGGACCTTGCATGCGCTGCAGGATTTTAATCCATGACGGCGTAGTGTGTTACTCATGGTTTTCTTTGAGACTGTGGTCCCAGCTCTCTTCAGGTCATTGACCAGGTCCTGCCGTGTATTTATTGGCTGATCCCTCACCTTCCTCATGATAATTGATGCCTCACGAGGTGAGATCTTGCATGGAGCCCCAGGCCGAGGGTGATTGACCGTCATCTTGAACTTCTTCCATTTTCTAATTTATTGTGCCAACAGTTGGTGCCTTCTCACCAAGCTGCTTGCCTATTGTCCTGTAGCCCATCCCAGCCTTGTGTAGGTCTACAATTTTATCCCGGATGTCCTTACACAGCTCTCTGGTCTTGGCCATTGTGGAGAGGTTGGAGTCTGGTTGATTGAGTGTGTGGACAGGTGTCTTTTATACAGGTAACGAGTTCAAACAGGTGCAGTTAATACAGTGGAGAACAGGAGGGGTTCTTAAAGAAAAACTAACAGGTCTGTGAGAGACGGAATTCTTACTGGTTGGTAGGTGATCAAATACTTATGTCATGCAATAAAATGCAAATGAATTACTTAAAAACCATACAATGTGATTTTCTGGATTTTTGTTCTACAGTATCTTATGGATTCTCTGTGTGTTCAATGTGTATGATCTAAAGATAACAAAACATTGTAGTGTACTAGAGAGGGAAGAGGGGGAACTGTGAGCTCTGCAATATTGAGTATTTTTTTGTTCAAGAGAGGAGAGAGAAAGAGAGGGAGAATGACAAAGCTATATTTTGGATCCACCATCCTCTCATGCCTCTGAACGCTTGGCTGTTTGCTATTTGCTCCACTTGTGGTCTGGAAACAGGTCAGGATGTTCAGTCTGACATCACAACTTTACTTTAAACTTTAAAGATGACTTAGCCTTGAAAGAAAATGCTCTCTCTCTCTCTCTCTCCCTCTGTCTTTCTTTCAAACAAACACACAGGCCTTCAGATACACACACACACACACACACACACACACACACACACACACACACACACACACACACACACACACACACACACACAATAGTTCACACAATGATTCACACATCCAATATTATTCATGGTATCTTCCAAACAACTCTCTTCACCTGGCAGAGGTGATTTGACTGTCTATTTAAAAAGACACTGGTGGTCTCCTCCCTTGTGCATTGCTATTTTGTACAGCTGCTCACAGATGTGTGAACATGTCACTGTTCCTCTAATTGGGCAATGCACATAGTCTATAAATGGATACCATGTTATACTGCAATACAACCATTATACAGCAAGTATTTTATTCATAGGCCTGTAGCTGATACATGTTATACACAGACTTTAATTGTGTTCTGTGCATGGGCCTTCAAAGGCCATACTCATTGTAATTTGTATACATAAATCTCAGTAAGCTGCTTAAGTTTAAGCAAATTCAACTACAGTGTGGACTGTAGTGCGACCTCTCTATGGGGGACCAAATCTGCCGTAATTAGAAATATATGAATAAATGCACACACAAATGGATAAACGCACACATAAAAAGCTAAATAAATCGATGGATGAATGTACATTTTAAAAAATAAATCATTATTAAAATAATAAATCCCACTTGCTTTTCTTTAATTTGATTAATTTATATTATTTCTTCATTTATTTATTTGTGTATTTCTTCTTTCAATAAGATAATGAAGCAAACGTGTGGGTGGTAAATCTAACACGCCATTGCCACGGCACAATGCTCAATTGCATTTGACTGGGCTGCGTTCAGTATGACAGAACGGTGTTCAACAAAGGCCATGTTAGCCATTAGCACCCCCTAAACAATAATGTGTAGCGCATATAGCTACACTACATTACCAAATGTATGTGGACACTTGCTTGTCCAACATCATGGGCATTACTATGGAGTTGGTGGGTCCCCCTTTTTTTAACTAGGCAAGTCAGTTAAGAACAAATTCTTATTTTCAATGACAGCCTAGGAACAGTGGGTTAACTGCCTGTTCAGGGGCAGAACGACAGATTTGTACCTTGTCAGCTCGCGGATTTGAACTTGCAACCTTTCGGTTACTAGCCCAACGCTCTAACCACTAGGCTACCCTGCTGCCCCGTTATTGTTTTTGAAATTAAAAGAATAAATAGAGCCAAATATATTGATAAATCACCTTGTCCGAGAGAGATTTACATGATTATCAAATCGTCATGCCAGGCTAAGCCTACACAAAACACAGGCCTTATTTTAAGTGTTTCTAAAATCCCCTATGGGAAAAATGAATGGTGGAAAAATGATTTGAACCATTTCCCTGTTTGACGACTAGGTATTATGACACCTCCACTGTGGGGCTCTATACAGTAAATAGCCTAAAGCTTATCTAACATTCAACCTTAAAATAGATAATAAACTAAACTGCAATAATCATAAACCATTATTAGATAGCTAGCTACGATAGAAAAATATCTGTCGGATGGAAAGGAAGCAGGACCATGGCATGTGTCAGAAGCAATGCATGTTTGCTAGCTCCTGTTAGCTAAAGTAGATCACCTTTAAGCAAACAGAGTGGTTACTTAAATAATAGGGTTGTCATTTAGCTAGCTTGGCTAATTCTCGACATCATCAATCTTTGAAGCAGCGTGGTTGCAACAATCACATGCATCTAAGCTAATAGCTAGCTAACTACAGTCGAATAAGGAGGAGAATGATGTCATTATGGAATAAGTCACCTATGTGAAGCTAGTCACAATATGGATTAGCCACAATAGTGGAATTTGCATTTTCGCCTTAGCAATTGTTAGTGAGATGTGACGTGGTGCCATAATATAGAATAATAGCTTAGCTGGCTATAAATTCACGTATGCCATGTAATTTGTCATAGTCCTTATCAAAAAAATGGCATGCATACTTTTAATCAGCTCTGTTGTTGTCCTTTGCGGACTTGAGTGTGAAGTAGGCCAACTGATACATGAACGCTAAATACAGCAGTGGTGGTCGGTGCCATTTAATTAAGAAAATAAAATATGAGCATGGCCTTAGTTCTATTACAGCATATTGGATGACTGCCATTCATATTCCATTCACCCAGCTCAATGTAACATCAATAGGTTTAGGCTACTACAAGAAACACATTTCCCTATACCCATCATGAGGTTGCTTCAACCTAGCCTTTGAATGAAAGTTTACAACGTAGGCGCACAGGTCGAGAGAAATGACTGACATTGACACATTCAATACCGCCTTGCACACTCTTGCCTGCATCTAGCTGATCTAGGGCATAATCATTAGTCCAACAGTTGCAAGCGAGAGTTTCTATTGGACAATTTAATTTATGTTGATCCCCATTTTATGCTATTTGCTTCCGTTTAAGAAACATTTTTCAACAGAATCAGTGGAATGAATACACCCCTGATCACACGCACACTTTCATAGCAGCCACATATAAACAGCATGATCCCTTTGATCATCGTTTAATTCGTTCTCGCATCTACACTTTCCTTCTCTCACCTTTTACCTTTGCTTGTGGACTTTAGTGACAACACATCATCTGTATGTGAACTAGCAAAAAACCTTTCCAAGCCAAACCTTCCTATCATAACCGCTAACCGCTACACACAGCCTACATCGTTGTCACCGTATTAACGTCAACATTGTTAGTAAACCCACTACAATCATGCAGTACAGTGTACAGTCAACAGCAATTACACTGGTGGGCCCCGGTGGCAATAAATTAATAAAACCAAAAGCTTACCTTGACTTGGAAGAGTTTCAGTGTTGGATAGGCATAGCCAGCTAGCTGACATAGCATCACTCTCTGTTGAGCCGTGTGTTTCAGTAGGCTAAACTAACTAGCTGCATTCACTAGCTAAGTGGGGAAAAAATACAACAAAATATAGCTAGCTCTCTCTCCATTCCTTCTTTTTCATTTTTGAAGAAATTAATTTGTTCAACACTGTTAAGCTATTGTCTTTCTCTCTCTTTGAGTCAACTACTCACCAACTATTCTGATAAATTGGAGGACGTCCTCCCGAAGTTGTCATAATTATTGTGTAAGTCTATGGAAGGGGGTGAGAACCATGAGCCTCCTAGGTTTTGTATTGAAATCAATGTACCCTGAGGAGGACTGAAACTAGCTGTCCTCCAGCTACACCATGGTGCTACCCTACAGAGTGCAGTTGAGGCTTCTGTAGACCTTCTTTGCAAAACAGTGTGTTTTAATCAATTATTTGATGACGTTAATATATTTAATATAGTTTTATCTAAAAAAGGCTTACTTTTTATTTTTCACTTTTTATTTTTATGAAATTCACTGAGGACGATGGACCTCCCCTTCCTCCTCTGAGGAGCCTCTACTGAAATACATGTACCATTTTCTTTTGTTAATCTCTGCACGTTTATTATCTGATCTCTTAGATCCTGGTAGAGATAGATATGCAACCATACTACAAGTCAGGACATTTCTCTGCATCCAGGTTGAGGCTTGCTACCAGCAGGAACACGGAACACTCCATGTCAGTAAGTCATGAAATGTTTGTTTTCCTTTATATTGCATGATACTAGGCCCTGGGCCAGTAGGAGGTTAGGGCTCTCTTTCTAGCACACTCGCTAACTCTCTCCGTCTATCTCCAGGTGTAGCACCTGGAGACCGAATGGTATTCCAGAGCCATCTGACCGACCACCTGCGATCACTCCAGAGCACAGAGATGTAAGCTACACTCAAAATAGTATACTTGATGGTCTATGTAAGCCTCCTTCTCTATGGCAGTCTGACTGTGTGACAACATCGTATATTAACAAGGGTCACTGGTTGGATTGGATTTATTGTATTCGCTCCAAAACTGATGCTCTCTCCTCCCTGTAAAAGTCTCCCAGACTTTTATCAAAACGAACATGTCCATCACTCTATCCCCAGGTGAGTCAGCTAGGCTACAGAACTTTAGAGCAGCACATCAAAAAATCTGCCATCCTGTCGTCAGCTGTCTGCAGACAGTTCCCTGAAGTAGGATGCAACTATCAAGGCTTTCAAAGGCTACATTTTGGGAATTACCAAATGCAATACAATGTTGAATAAACAACTTTTTTTTTTATTATTAGATTACAAAACAATAACTTTTTCATGGCATGTATGTCACATTGTTCTTCACAATAACTTTTACTAACTTCTGTGGTAACTTAAACACAAAGACATCCCTTAGAGCTCATGATTAAAAAGGACTACAAATGTGTATTATGTCCAGGGTGAATATTTTTATATTCATGTAAACCAGACACATCACAGAGGTGTCAACTAAAACATATACAGTTGAAGTCGGAAGTTTACATACACTTAGGTTGGAGTCAATAAAACTTTTTTTTCAACCACGTCACAATTTCTTGTTTACAAACTATAGTTTTGACTAGTCGGTTAGGACATCTACTTTGTGCATGACACAGTAATTTCTCCAACAATTGTTTACATTCAGATTATGTCAGATTATGTCACTAATAATTCACTGTATCACAATTCCAGTGGGTCAGACGTTTACATACACTAAGTTGACTGTGCCTTTAAACAGCTGGGAAAATTCCAGGCTTTAGAAGCTTCTGATAGGCTAATTGACATAATTTGAGTCAATTGGAGGTGTACCTGTGGATATATTTCAAGGCCTACCTTCAAACTCAGTGCCTCTTTGCTTGAATCATGGGAAAATCAAAAGAAATCAGACAAGACCTCAGACAAAATATTGTAGACCTCCACAAGTCTGGTTCACCCTTGGGAGCAATTTCCAAATGCCTGAAGGTACCACCTTCATCTCTACAAACAATAGTGCGCAAGTGCAAACACCATGGGATCACGCAGCCGTCATATGACTCAGGAAGGAGACGCGTTCTGTCTCCTAGAGATGAACGTACTTTTGTGCAAAAGTGCAAATCAATCCTAGAATAACAGCAAAGGACCATGTGAAGATGTTGGAGAAAACAGGTACAAAAGTATCTATATCCACAGTAAAACGAGTTCTATATAAACATAACCTGAAAGGCCGCTCATTAAGTAAGAAGCCACTGCTCCAAAACCGCCATATAAAAGCCAGACTACGGTTTGCAACTGCACATGGGGACAAGGATTGTACTTTTTGGAGAAAAATCCTCTGGTCTGATGAAACAAAAATAAAACTGTTTGGCAATAATGACCATCGTTATATTTGGAGGAAAAAGGGTGAGGCTTGCAAGCCGAAGAACACCATCCCAATCGTGAACGAAGGGGGTGGCAGCATCATGTTGTGGGGGTGGCAGCATCATGTTGTGGGGGTGCTTTGCTGCAGGAGGGACTGTTGCACTTCACAAAATAGATGGCATCATGAGGGAGGACAATTACAGTGGGGCAAAAAACGTATTTAGTCAGCCACCAATTGTGCAAGTTCTCCCACTTAAAAAGATGAGAGAGGCCTGTAATTTTCATCATAGGTACACTCCAACTATGACAGACAAAATGAGAAGAAAAAAATCCAGAAAATCACATTGTAGGATTTTTAATGAATTTATTTGCAAATTATAGTGGAAAATAAGTAACACTCAATTAGTATATAGTAGCATTGCCTTTAAATTGTTTAACTTGTGTCAAACATTTCGGGTAGCCTTCACACGCTTCCCACAATAAGTTGGGTGAATTTTGGCCCATTCCTCCTGACAGAGCTGGTGTAACTGCTTTTGGTACCACTGAAGGACACAATTTTTTAAATCTTTATTTTACTAGGCAAGTCAGTTAAGAACAAATTCTTATTTTAACAGTGGGTTAACTGCCTTGTTCAGGGGCAGAATGACAGATTTTTACATTGGCAGCTCTGGGATTAGATCTAGCACCCTTTTTGGTTACTGGCCCTATGCTCTAACCACTGGGCTACCTGCCACCCCTGAAGATGTGTCACCATCCAGGCCCATGTCACAGCATGCAGTGGCCTGATACCAAATACATTATGTACCTTTCATCACCAAAGCCATGTTAACATCTACTGCACATGTTGAACAATTCAACCCTTTTGTTAGTGTTATTGATATTTGGAAATGCAAAAAAAGAATTGTCCTCTCACTATCAACTGTGTTTACTTCCAGCAAACTTAACATGTAAATATGTGTATGAACATAACAAGACTCAACAACTGAGACATAAACTGAACAAGTTCCACAGACATGTGACTGACAGAAATTTAATAATGTGTCCCTGAACAAAGGGGGAATGGGGGGGTCAAAATCAAAAGTAACAGTCAGTATTAAGTGGCCACCAACTGCAGTGCATCTCCTCATGGACTGCAACAGATTTGCCTATTTTCCTGTGAGATGTTACGCCACTCTTCCACCAAAGCACCTGCAGGTTCCCGGACATTTCTGGGGGGGAATGGCCCTAGCCCTCACCCTCCGATCCAAGGTCCCAGACGTGCTCAATGGGATTGAGATCAGGGCTCTTCGCTGGCCATGGCAGAACACTGACATTCCTGTCTTGCAGGTAATCACGCACAGAACGAGCAGTATGGCTGGTGGCATTGTCATGCTGGAGGGTCATGTCAGGATGAGCCTGCAGGAAGGGTACCACATGAGGGAGGAGGATGTCTTCCCTGTAATGCACAGCATTGATATTGCCTGCAATGACAACCAGCTCAGTCCAATGCGGCTGTGACACACAGCCCCAGACCATGACGGACCCTCCACCTCCAAATTGATCCCACTGCAGAGTACAGGCCTCGGTGTAACGCTCATTCCTGCGACGATAAACGCAAATCCGACCATCACCCCCGGGTGCGACAAAACCGCGACTCATCAGTGAAGAGCACTTTTTGCCAGTACTGTCTGGTGCAGCGACGGTGGGTTTGCGCCCATAGGCGACGTTGTTGCCGGTGATGTCTGGTGAGGACCTTCCTTACAACAAGCCTACAAGCCCACAGTCCAGCCTCTCTCAGCCTATTGCGGACAGTCTGAGCACTGATGGAGGGATTGTGCATTCCTGGTGTTACTCAGGCAGTTGTTGTTGCCATCCTGTACCTGTCCCGCAGGTGTGATGTTCAGATGTACCGATCCTGTGCAGGTGTTGTTACACGTAGTCTACCACTGCGAGGGCGATCAGCTGTCCATCTTGTCTCACTGTAGCGCCGTCTTAGGTATCTCACAGTACGGACATTGCAATTTATTGCCCTGGCCACATCTGCAGTCCTCATGCCTCCTTGCAGCATGCCTAAGGCACATTCACGCAGATGAGCAGGGACCCTGGGCATCTTTCTTTTGGTGTTTTTCAGAGTCCGTAGAAAGGCCTCTTTGGTGTCCTAAGTTTTCATAACTGTGACCTTAATTGCCTATTGTCTGTAAGATGTTAGTGTCTTAACAAGCTTCAGATAAGAAATAACTGAAGAGGTGTTTTTGGCGTGATATAATGTATTATAGGACTGCTATGCAACATTAGCCTTTATACAATTATATGTAATATACTAATGAATCATTATGTGATCTTGCAAGACATTGATTCCGCTTTGATCTAACTTTACTAAATGAGCACCATTGTGAGGAGTGATACTCTTCTATTTGTAATAATAAGTGATGATTAGGACTATTAGGGGTAGACAACAGAGGGATCATGTGGAGTTTTATGAACATCAAGGTAGAAACACTGAGAATTTGGTTCCTAGATCTCTTTGATGTGATAAGGTTCATGCGTTGGATCAGTTTGCCTGCGTTTCTGTAAGCTAAGCAATCAGACACTAGGGCGAGTTCAAGTGTGATTTAGGCCGACATGAGCCCCAATTCCTGAACAAACTGTTTTGAGGACAGCTGTTTTAGAAACCTCTGGTAGAGTTTTCTGTCTGTGACTGTTATGTCAGATTTGGCCAGCTCCAAGTGGTCAAGCCTTTGACAGACGGGCCTCTGCACACACGCCAATAGTTATTCATCATTCACGCCACCGCCAGAGAGAGAGGAAAGGGAAGAAATCTATATTTACCTACCTATAGGCAGCTATAGCCTAGATTTTTAGTTAGTTTGTCAATCTAACGTTTTGATAGAATTTTTGTTTTCTATAAATATTTTTTCCAGCACTGTGCATTTTCTAATTTTAAAAAAAGTGAGTGAGAGCGCTGTACCACTGTGCTATTGCAGCACATTTCATGGACTCAAGATCCACAGGCAAGGATGTACAATGCAAACAAAGGGCTCCCGAGTGGCGCAGCGGTCTAAGGCACTGCGTCTCAGTGCTAGAGGCGTCACTACAGACACCCTGATTTGAATCCAGGCTGTATCACAACCGGCTGTGATTGGAAGTCCCATAGGGCGGCACACAATGTGCCCAGCGTCGTCTGGGTTTTGCCGGTGTAGGTCGTCATTGTTAATAACAATTTGTTCTTAAATGACTTGATTAGTTAAATGTAAAATAAATATATATTATAAGAAAAAATTTGCTGCGGGACTTTTATTTTGAAGGTGAACCGCAAATTCCACAATTGAGGCTAATTGTTATCGTGGCTAGCTTCACCGAGCAATGCTGACATTGATCAACCAATGGTGTGTTAGATACCACCCACAGATGTTTGATTGACACCCCCTCATCATCATATTAGAGGAAGAAATACAGAAATAAATTATACATATATACATACACTACCAGTCAACGGTTTTAGAACACCTACTCATTCAAGGGTTTTTCTTTACGTTTTAAAAAATCTCTACATTGTAGAATAATAGGGAAGATGTGAAATAACACATGGAATCATGTAGTAACCAAAAAAAGTGTTAAACAAATCAAAATATATTTTAAATTTGAGATTCTTCAAATAGCCACCCTTTGCCTTGATGACAGCTTGGCATTCTCTCCCCAGCTTCATGAGGTAGTCATCTGGAATGCATTTCAATTAACAGGTGTGCTTCTTAAAAGTCCATATTATAGCAAGAACAGCTCAAATAAGCAAAGAGAAATGACATTCCAAACTTACTTTAAGACATGAATGTCAGTCAATATGGAATATTTCAAGAACTTTGAACATTTCTTCAAGTGGTGTTGCAAAAACCATTGAGCGCTATGATGATTCTGGATCTCAGGAGGACCACCACAGGAATGGAAGATTCAGAGTTAACTCTGCTGCAGAGGATAAGTTCATTAGAGTTACCAGCCTCAGGAATTGCAGCCCAAATAAATGCTTCACACAGTTCAAGTAACAGAGACATCTCAACAGAGACTGTGTTAATCAGGCCAAACTGCTGCAAAGAAACCACTACTAAAGGACACCAATAATAAGAAGAGACGTGCTTGGGCCAAGAAACACGAGCAACGGACATTAGACCTGTGGAAATGTGTCCTTTGGTTTGGAGTCCAAATTGAAGATTTTGGGTTCCAACCGCCATGTCTTTGTGTGATGCGGTGAACGGATGATCTCTGTATGTGTTTTTCCCACCATTAAGCATGGAGGAGGTGTTATGGGTGGGGTACTTTGCTGGTGACACTGTCTGTGATTTATTTAGAATTCAAGGCACACTTAACCAGCATGGCTACCACAACATTCTGCAGCGATACGTCAACCCATCTGTTTTGGGCTTAGTGGGACTGTCATTTGTTTTTCAACAGGACAATGACCCAACACACTTCCAGGCTGTGTAAGGGCTATTTTACCAAGAAGCAGAGTGATGCAGTGCTGCATCAGATTACCTGGCCTCCAAAATACCTCAACCTCAACCAAATTGAGATGGTTTGGGATGAGTTGGACCGCAGAGTGAAGGAAAGGTAGCCAACAAGTGCTCAGCATACGTGGGAAGTCCTTCAAGAATGTTGTAAAAACATTCCAGGTGACGCTGGTTGAGAGAATGCCAAGAGTGTGCAAAGCTGTCATCAAGGCAATGGGTGGCTATTTGAAGAATCTCAAAAATAAAATAAATGTACTACATGTTTCCATGTGTTATTTCATAGTGTTGATGTCTTCACTATTATTCTACAATGTAGAAATAGTAAAAATAAAGAAAAACCCTTGAATGAGTAGGTGTTCTAAATCTTTGACCGGTAGTGTATGTGTATGTATATATATGTATGTATATATATGTATACAGTATATCACAAAAGTGAGTACACCCCTCACATTTTTGTAAATATTTGAGTATATCTTTTCATGTGACAACACTGAAGAAATTACACTTTGCTACAATGTAAAGTAGTGAGTGTACAGCTTGTATAACAGTGTAAATTAGCTGTCCACTCAAAATAACTCAACACACAGCCATTCATGTCTAAACTGCTGGCAACAAAAGTGAGTACACCACTAAGTGAAAATGTCCAAATTGGGCCCAAAGTGTCAATATTTTGTGTGGCCACCATCATTTTCCAGCACTGCCTTAACCCTCTTGGGCATGGAGTTCACCAGAGCTTCACAGGTTGCCACTGGAGTCCTCTTCCACTGGTGGATGTTAGAGACCTTGCACTCCCCCACCTTCCGTTTGAGGATGCCCCACAGATGCTCAATAGGGTTTAGGTCTGGAGACATGCTTGGCCAGTCCATCACCTTTACCCTCAGCTTCTTTAGCAAGGCAGTGGTCGTCTTGGAGGTGTGTTTGGGGTCGTTATCATGTTGGAATACTGCCCTGCGGCCCAGTCTCCGAAGAGAGGGGATCATGCTCTGCTTCAGTATGTCACAGTACATGTGGGCATTCATGGTTCCCTCAATGAACTGTAGCTCCCCAGTGCAGGCAGCACTCATGCAGCCCCAGACCATGACACTCCCACCACCATGCTTGACTGTAGGCAAGACACACTTGTCACCTGGTTGCCTCCACACACGCTTGACAACATCTGAACCAAATAAGTTTATCTTGGTCTCATCAGACCACAGGACATGGTTCCAGTAATCCATGTCCTTAGTCTGCTTGTCTTCAGCAAACTGTTTGCGGGCTTTCTTGTGCATCATCTTTAGAAGAGGCTTCCTTGTGGGACGACAGCCATGCAGACCAATTTGATACAGTGTACGGCATATGGTCTGAGCACTGACAGGCTGACCCCCCACCCCTTCAAACTCTGCAGCAATGCTGGCAGCACTCATACATCTATTTCCCAAAGACAACCTCTGGATATGACGCTGAGCACGTGCACTCAACTTCTTTGGTCGACCATGGCGAGGCCTGTTCTGAGTGGAACCTGTCCAGTTAAACCGCTGTATGGTCTTGGCCACCGTGCTGCAGCTCAGTTTCAGGGTCTTGGCAATCTTCTTATAGCCCAGGCCATCTTTATGTAGAGCAACAATTCTTTTTTTCAGATCCTCAGAGAATTCTTTGCCATGCCATGTTAAACTTTCAGTGACCAGTCAGTATGAGGGAGTGTGAGAGCGATGACACCAAATTTAACACACCTGCTCCCCATTCACACCTGAGACCTTGTAACACTAATGAGTCACATGACACCGGGGAGGGAAAATGGCTAATTGGGCCCAATTTGGTATATATGTGTATGTGTGTGTGTGTATATATATATGAATATATGTTAGAATATATATATATATATATATATATATATATATATATTTTTTTTTTTCTGTTAACTTGCTAATTTATTTAATTATGTGTGGATTTATTCATTTATTTTTCCATTTATATGTGCATTTATGTATTTCTAATTTTGGCAGGTTTGGTCCTCCATACATCTCAAGTCTGTTTTGTCTTGTTGTCTGTTGAGTTACTGAGACGTGTCTTATCTCCACCTCATAATGCGCATGCGTGATCCAATCTGAGCCTTGCGAAAAGCTGTTAGATTCAGAACTCGACCGTCGTGTGCGGGACTCTGTTTCCATGATGTTGTCCTTGCCCAAGTGAAACGAAAAATACTTTTTGGAGTCTTGCTCAAGGGGCGAACATGCTTGCACGTTTCCTTGGTGACTGATCTCGACGAACAACGGATTTCAACCTGTGGATAGTGCATGTCGCGCGTCAGGAGATTACAGTGGCAGGCCAGTCCTCCAGCCTTAGTGATCCGGGACGCTCTCCTCTCTAGACTGCTGCGTGCTTGATTGTTTCCCGGCGTCGGTCTGTGGCGCGCTGTGTGGTCCAGTGTCTAGTTTATGAATGGCCCTGACATGGAGGAAATTCCGTTTCAGAAAGTCAAAACCCGGCGGAAGAAAAGCCATTGTCCACCAGGCGTCCCTCTGACTACCATCGCATGCGAGGATGAGTTCGACTGCAAGGAGCTGGAGTCTCTGTTCCAGAACTACAATCTAAAGCTGGAGCAGACGTCCACTCTCAAAGCCCTGGCGGTGCTCATCGTCATGGCATCGACGCTGGCGGTGGTGGAGTTGCTGTCCGGCCCCAATCTGACCATCTCCAAGGGGTCCCATCCGGTACACTGTATCGTCTTCGTGTCCCTCTTCATTGTCACCAACGTCAAGTACCTTCAGGTGACCCAGCTCCAGCAGATCGTCAACCTGACCTTGCTCTTCGGCTTCACCTTCTCGTTCCTCTGCTGTCCCTTCTCCCTCGGCGCGGTGGGGCTGGAGCCCCCGACCAACCCGGAGCAAGGCATGTGGCAGCTCATGCTGGTTACATTCGTTGCCTACTCGCTCCTGCCGGTGCGGACTCTGTTAGCGGTGATGTTTGGAATAATGATTGCCATCTCTCATATAATTGTGACAGCCACCTCCGTGACAGTTGAGACGCAGAAATTATGGAGAACGGTAAGTAGGCTATACATAGTTAACCACTAGGCTAGGCTATTCGAAGCATGGATAATGGGGCTTTAATCTAGAACAGATAAGGGAAAAGCGAGAGGATGAATGAGCCTGTCAATATGAAGTTCAGCACCATCAAGTGGACAGCGACCGGCGGGGGTCACCGAATTGCGCGCGATTCATACAATGTCTGAGCACTGCTTGTCCGCCTGCTTTGATTTTGAAAGACATACAAAGAGAACATTCTACAATGAAATATGTTTCGGTTTTGTATCTGTAATGCCCTAGATTTATGTAGAATAGAAACATCAGTGAACTCAAGGCATGCTGTTTTTTTATAAGGAGCGCGTGCTGGATGTATGCTATAGTAGAAAGTGCAAAGCCGTGTGCGATAACGTGCGGAGAGGTGCTCAGTAGTTCAATCTAAACACGGGCTTCAATGACGTGTGGCTGATTGTGATCACAACTGCAGACAGGAGAGCAGGGCCTGGAATTTAGGTTTACGAGTGTTTTAACGATTCATCTTTCCTACAATGGCCGAACATGTAACATGCTTTTCCCAAAACACCACGCGGAGAGAACGGTCGCTAAGTGCGTTGTGGAGCATGTGTCAATATCCTGCTGATAAAATCAAAAGAAAGGGAGAGCTGCTCTCATATTAGCTTTCTCCAATCAAATCGTACCTCATCATTAACATTATTTCACAATACCGACGACGGATCAGCTCATATTACCAGCTGCAGATATTGATGCGGCTTATTTCCACTCGCACACAATGGTTGAATCAATGTTATTTTAACGTAATTTCAATGAAGTTACGTTGAACCGACGTGGAATAGACGTGGAATTGGCATCTGTGCCCAGCAATAAATCACCGATATTAGGCTAGACATCATATAATATATTGAGACAAATTACAGACAGTAACCTACAAGTATCAACATATAACTTAATTGATTGAACTTGAAATGTATTTCAATATGATTGAAATAGACCTATAGCCTACTGTTTATGCTATGTTTTAATGCAGTCATCTCGGTTTTCATTTGAAGTGTATTTTTATACTTTTCTTGTTTGTATCAATTACAAAGACATTGGCAACTTTATTTGTAGTCAACTTTGTTCTGAAGTTATCGGCGGTCACAGAGAGACGGACGAACCATGTGATTCTATGTTTAGCAGCGACCTTTCTGTGTATAAAGTGACGCAGGAGGGCAAAAAACGACGCGCTTGGCTGTCCTACGAGTGGTCTGAAGCAGGCGTTTGATTACGAGTGTTTTCAAGAGCAACGTTAATAACATTGGCTTTGGGGAACTGCTCGGAGATTTAACGATTCTTCTACGAAGGAAGGTTCTATCGATGAATTTAGCCTTAATATGCTTTTGGGAAACCGGGCCCATGTCTTGTCAGTCAAAGTATAAGCAGGCTTTCCGTGTTGACATTGCTTCAGTTCTAGGCTAATAGTCTCATGTTACTGAGGTAGGAGGGAGGGAGGGACATACAAATAGGCAATAGAGCTGTATCTGTCTCACACCATTTACTTCAAAATAGCCTGAGTGACTGATTTGACTTGGGTCCGTGATGTGTGTGCCTAAATGATTGACACCCTTGAAAAAGATGAGCAGTAATGACTGTAGGCCTATAAAATACATAATTAAAATACTAAGCTACAGTATATTGTATGCAACAACAACAAAAAATGGAAAATTATATTATTTATAATTCTGTAAGGTATTTTTTATATATATATTTTTTTAATTTCTAAAAACCTGTTTTTGCTTTGTCATTATGGGGTGTTGTGTGTAAATTGATGAGGGGAAACAATTATTTCATCCATTTTAGAAAAAGGCTGTAACTTAACAAAATGTGGAAAAGGGGAAGGGGTCTGAATACTTTCTGAATGCACTGTATGTCTAATAATATGACCCAACCTCATATCACCCTATACTGCCAACAGAGTGGAACAAAACAAACAGGGCCACACAGAGAGACCAGACGGACAGTGCTCAGACAGGATTCACGTACAGTGTGCCTCTGTTTCATAGGGAATATCTGGTCCATTTAGGCTGAAAGTACTTGATGTAGAACCAAAGCAGGCCGTGGTTGATGACCCCAACCAGATACTAGACAACCAGACAGTTAATAAAAGGTCAAGCAAACCCAAAGAACTTTATACCAAAAATGTCTTGACAGTCTCAACAAGTTCTCTCTCTCTCTCTCTCTCTCTCTCTCTCTCTCTCTTGGTCTTGCTCTCGCTCTCACTCGCTCGCTCTCTCTGTCATGGAGAGGTTTAGCCCTCAGTCATATCAGCTCTGATTTGCTTTCTTCCTTTAGCATGTGGCATGTAATATCTTGCTCGTGTAGCCTATACGTGTGTCAGGAGGACGGTGTGTGAAGGACAGCGCTAGCGGTAGCAGAGTACAGCCTAGGAAGGGAAAGCTAATCCATTAAGCCTGGAGATTAGCTCAGTGGTATGACCGTAAAGGACCTGTGTTTCAACCAACCAACAACCACCAAACAAGCCTATAGGCCCCCTTCCCTTCAGGGTCACAGTGAGGCTATGTGTGGTGTAAACAAACCAATAATAACCAAATCTCAGTCAGAGCGAGAAGGACATAAAATGATTATGTTCCCTCTCCTGATTATCCACTACAGCATTGCTAAATTCTGTCATAAGAGTCCACCAGTACACCAATCATGTGTGATCCTGATATTTGAGTCTCGTTGTCTGCATTGCAGACATGAGACCATGGATTTCTTGTGCCTTGGGGATCGGGTCAGATCCCAGCTTATGCCATTTGCTATTCATGTTGACAATATAAGCTTGTCCTCATCAAATACAATCACACACCCTACAGTACAGTATAACTAATTAACTTATTGGATGCTGTTGCCTGTATTGTGTTGTCTAAATGAGCTGCTTGTTCTTACTAGTCTATCATTGACCTATTCTGATTTACAGTTCATAGAAGGAAAGCAGTCAATTGAAAATGTAATTCATTAGGCCCTAATCTATGTATTTCACATGACTGGGCAGGGACACAGCCATGGGTGGGCCTGGGAGGGCATAAACCCACCCACTTGGGAGCCAGGTCCACTCACTGGGGAGCCAGGCCCAGCCAATCAGAATTAGTTTTTCCCCCACAAAAGGGCATTATTACAGACAGAAATACTCCTCAGTACTCAGCTCCCCATCCTCAGATGATCCTGCAAGTACAGAAGCCAGATGTGGAGGTATTGGGCTGGCATGGTTACACATGATTTGCGGTTGTGAATAGGGCTGTGGCGGTCATGACATTTCTTCAGCCGGTGATTTTCAAGCAAATAACTTTCAGTCTCACGGTAATTGACCGTTAATTAAAATAAACCCATTTAGCATCTCCTGGCTTCCACAGATAGCCTACATGCCACTGATACTGACCTTTGGAACATCTACATTTTAAGAAGTCTAATAAATCCATGTAATATAACCTACACCATCACAATAAATCCATCATTTATTTTTAGACAGGTCTAAAGAAGCATGATATGAAGAAAATTGAGTCTATTTCAGAAGAACAGAACAGAATGGCACACTCTGGCTATGCCAAATGGATGTGGGTTACACTAGTTCATTTAGCAGACAAGATTTTCTTTGAGTTCCGTGGCATTATTGTATAGTATGAAGAATACAATTGAACAAAGCTGAATAAAATAGAAAGGATATTTTCTCTAAACGATTTGACGGAGTGCACACATGCGGCTATTCTGTGTTGAGAGGTTAACAAAGAAATAGATACTCTTATATGGTTAATTTAGAGTTATTAATATAACTTTAGTTGTGATACAAACGTTGGCCTATATGTTATTTTTAAAACATTCTAAGGCTGCACGATGAGACTCTAATGATGATTTGAAAAATGTAGCTTGAATGGCATGAGCTCTGCTTTGTTTTTTTTTTGCGCAGGCTGTACACACTACATCAGTTACTCATTCACAATTTGACAAGCACTTGATAATGCCTAGGATTTCACGGTGGCATCCCCTTTGTGTGGCCTTAATGCACCCTAAAGGCATAGTCAACTTAGTGTATGTCAACCTCTGACCCACTGGAATTATCATACAGGGAATTATGAGTGAAATAATCTGTCCGTAAACAATTGTTGGAAAAATTACTTGTGTCATGCACAAAAAATAAATGTCCAAACCGACTTGACAAAACTTTAGTTTGTTCACAAGAAATTTGGGGAGTGGTTGAAAAATGAGTTTTAAATTATTCCAACCTAAGTGTATGTACATTTCCGACTTCAACTGTATTACAGCAGACCTTGTAAACACCAGTGGGGAATCACCAATCAGGGTCTATAGAAAAAATGACTGCTGGTGAGGAAGACACACTGTGTGTCAGCCTATGTGTGTGTGTGTCTGTGTTTGGGTGTTAAAGGTCACATCTCCAGGCCCAGTCATGCTCAGCCACATGGAAAACACTCAGTTTACACAGGCTCTGTCTATCTGTTGTTCTCTCCTACCTGACCTACACTCAGCTGGAAGCATAGCCCATTTATGTTTACCCCTCTGTGCTTTTACACCACACACACACACACACACACACACCCTGAGTGATTGCTTCCAAATGTGTATTGACAAGACAAAGCAAATACTTCATTTTTGACTTCAAATTAATGGTTGTGAATGTGCAGTACATCTCTTTTCTCTTCCTCTGTCTATACTATGCATCAGTCCGTCAATGTGCAATGTGTTTAGGCCAGGTGGTTTCTACTACCTCAGCTTCACTTGGCACTTTATGCATTAAAGGGTCAATCAGCAGTTCAACGAATACCAAAGCGGAGCACCCGGCCACTGATTTGGTAAATAGCTGAGGAATGGGACATGGAAAATGTAACCACTGTCAAATTAATAGACAGAACTATGGATGCAAGGACTGACCATCCATGAGATACAATTGTACTTTTAACCATGCTTTGAGGCTATGCAGTGTTTGTTTTCAATTACATTGTTTACCAACAAAGGGGAAAACAAGCTTATTTGAAAATGGCAGTAATTTGAAAACGTATATGTCCATTATCATTTAACCTTTATTTAACTAGGCAAGTCAGTTAAGAACAAATTCTTATTTACAATGACTGCCCACACCAGCTAAACCCTAACCATAACGATGCTGGGCCAATTGTGTGCCGCCCTATGGGACTCCTGGTCAAGCCCGGTTGTGATACAGCCCGGGATCAAACCAGGGTCTGTAGTGACGCCTCTTGCACTGCAATGCAGTGCCTTAGACCGCTGCGCCACTTGGGAGCCCATTTCTCCATACTTTCTATCTCGTTGTAGACATTCAAGAGCGGCCTGGAGTGTATTTTTTAACCCAAAATAATCATTTCCTATTAACATTACATTTTTTTTATTCAAACATCCCCTGGGCCAGATTGAATGGGTCCGGTCTGCCAGTCATTCTGCTAACGGTAGTGAAACTACCTTCAACATCCTTCAAACTTCACACAGAGACATAAATGGTACCCATGTGTTCATCTGACTCTGGGTAAGTACAAAAAGGGCTTGATTGCCAAAATGTCTCAATGTCCCTTTTGAGATCAGAGTGGCAAGTTAGGCTACAACATATTGGTAGCAAACAGAGTGAGCAGTGGTGTGAATTAGAGCCACAAGCGCACAGCCGCCTCTTCCTTTATCATCTCACCACAGCGGCGCCGCATCAGTCAGTCTATATTTCAGATGATGTCAACATAATGGCTTTTTAACCCACTGGAATTTTGACTGTTGATATTTCAATATTTAAATTTTTGTAAATATTCCATAATAAATAGCTAAACTAATTAATTATTTTTTTAATGTTCAGTTAGCCTAACGGCCCATCCAGACCGTGCCTAAACTACAGTATATTGAAACAAATGTCACACATATAATAATAGATGTGAGCCCAAAGACAAGATTAAATAGATAATGGTCTGATGGGTGATAAAAGTATTAATTGCCAAATTGAGACTGATGACGGCATCCACTGACAAAGAGCTGACCAAAAAACACTTTTTTCAAATCATCCTGCAGAGATCCATGCAGGCAAGATGTTTTGATTGCTATACCCTATCGGAGAGAGCAGATTCTAAGCTTTCCAAATTCACCTAGTTTTGCCAAACAACTCTGAAAATGGCACAGAATATGGTAATAATATAACTTTTTCCTAGTATAACTACGGCTCCACTCCTCCTCCTGTGAGTGCTGGTGGCAAACAGCGATGAATTGTATTCTGTTATATCCCTTTATATTCTTACTGTAAAATACTGTAGATGTGTTGACTGTGGTTGGGCAGGGAAATGAATACAAGCGTGTTATGTATGCTAAATTGACAAGTTGATTTCATTGGCATGGCGAAGCCATATAGCCTCGGCAAGTACTGTAAGTACCTATACATAAAACTCAAAACATGGTATTCTGTTCTTTTGAAATAAACAGTCTTTTGTATCATGTTTAATATGACCTTCCTAAACTAAATATGAATGATTTCTCTGTGATTGTGGATATTACATTGATTTATTTGACTGCCGGCTATTCTACTGTTAAACATGGATACGGTCATTTCGACCGTCATGGTGCTTTGAGGGAGAAATGCCCCAAAAGTTATAGTCTTTCATGATATTTATCTCAAATTACTGCTAGAGTGTTAAATACACATCATTTGGAAAAGTCAGAGACAGGTCGGTTCAATGTTTTTATTGAAAGGAAGTTATTAAAATGCCCCAAAAATTCAAAACGTCTTGACGGTTGTGATAATAAAGAATCACCGAAAGTGACCTTCTCGTTCCACAAAAGAAACGTGCCAGTGTTTCCCCTAGGATTTTGGGAAAAAAGCTGCATCGTGTATTTGGTTTGTAAGACCGTCTTTAACTTGAGAGCCTAGTGTCGCTCAGTTGGTGTGAGAGCATAGTGTCGCTCAGTTGGTGTGAGAGCATAGTGTCGCTCAGTTGGTGTGAGAGCATAGTGTCGCTCAGTTGGTGTGAGAGCATAGTGTCGCTCAGTTGGTGTGAGAGCATAGTGTCGCTCAGTTGGTGTGAGAGCCTAGTGTCGCTCAGTTGGTGTGAGAGCATAGTGTCGCTCAGTTGGTGTGAGAGCATAGTGTCGCTCAGTTGGTGTGAGAGCATAGTGTCGCTCAGTTGGTGTGAGAGCCTAGTGTCGCTCAGTTGGTGTGAGAGCCTAGTGTCGCTCAGTTGGTGTGAGAGCATAGTGTCGCTCAGTTGGTGTGAGAGCCTAGTGTCGCTCAGTTGGTGTGAGAGCATAGTGTCGCTCAGTTGGTGTGAGAGCCTAGTGTCGCTCAGTTGGTGTGAGAGCATAGTGTCGCTCAGTTGGTGTGAGAGCATAGTGTCGCTCAGTTGGTGTGAGAGCCTAGTGTCGCTCAGTTGGTGTGAGAGCATAGTGTCGCTCAGTTGGTGTGAGAGCATAGTGTCGCTCAGTTGGTGTGAGAGCCTAGTGTTGCTCAGTTGGTGTGAGAGCCTAGTGTCGCTCAGTTGGTGTGAGAGCATAGTGTCGCTCAGTTGGTGTGAGAGCCTAGTGTCGCTCAGTTGGTGTGAGAGCATAGTGTCGCTCAGTTGGTGTGAGAGCATAGTGTCGCTCAGTTGGTGTGAGAGCCTAGTGTCGCTCAGTTGGTGTGAGAGCATAGTGTCGCTCAGTTGGTGTGAGAGCATAGTGTCGCTCAGTTGGTGTGAGAGCCTAGTGTCGCTCAGTTGGTGTGAGAGCATAGTGTCGCTCAGTTGGTGTGAGAGCATAGTGTCGCTCAGTTGGTGTGAGAGCATAGTGTCGCTCAGTTGGTGTGAGAGCCTAGTGTCGCTCAGTTGGTGTGAGAGCCTAGTGTCGCTCAGTTGGTGTGAGAGCATAGTGTCGCTCAGTTGGTGTGAGAGCATAGTGTCGCTCAGTTGGTGTGAGAGCATAGTGTCGCTCAGTTGGTGTGAGAGCATAGTGTCGCTCAGTTGGTGTGAGAGCATAGTGTCGCTCAGTTGGTGTGAGAGCATAGTGTCGCTCAGTTGGTGTGAGAGCATAGTGTCGCTCAGTTGGTGTGAGAGCATAGTGTCGCTCAGTTGGTGTGAGAGCATAGTGTCGCTCAGTTGGTGTGAGAGCATAGTGTCGCTCAGTTGGTGTGAGAGCATAGTGTCGCTCAGTTGGTGTGAGAGCATAGTGTCGCTCAGTTGGTGTGAGAGCATAGTGTCGCTCAGTTGGTGTGAGAGCATAGTGTCGCTCAGTTGGTGTGAGAGCATAGTGTCGCTCAGTTGGTGTGAGAGCATAGTGTCGCTCAGTTGGTGTGAGAGCATAGTGTCGCTCAGTTGGTGTGAGAGCCTAGTGTCGCTCAGTTGGTGTGAGAGCATAGTGTCGCTCAGTTGGTGTGAGAGCCTAGTGTCGCTCAGTTGGTGTGAGAGCATAGTGTCGCTCAGTTGGTGTGAGAGCATAGTGTCGCTCAGTTGGTGTGAGAGCATAGTGTCGCTCAGTTGGTGTGAGAGCATAGTGTCGCTCAGTTGGTGTGAGAGCATAGTGTCGCTCAGTTGGTGTGAGAGCATAGTGTCGCTCAGTTGGTGTGAGAGCATAGTGTCGCTCAGTTGGTGTGAGAGCATAGTGTCGCTCAGTTGGTGTGAGAGCATAGTGTCGCTCAGTTGGTGTGAGAGCATAGTGTCGCTCAGTTGGTGTGAGAGCATAGTGTCGCTCAGTTGGTGTGAGAGCATAGTGTCGCTCAGTTGGTGTGAGAGCATAGTGTCGCTCAGTTGGTGTGAGAGCATAGTGTCGCTCAGTTGGTGTGAGAGCCTAGTGTCGCTCAGTTGGTGTGAGAGCATAGTGTCGCTCAGTTGGTGTGAGAGCCTAGTGTCGCTCAGTTGGTGTGAGAGCATAGTGTCGCTCAGTTGGTGTGAGAGCATAGTGTCGCTCAGTTGGTGTGAGAGCATAGTGTCGCTCAGTTGGTGTGAGAGCATAGTGTCGCTCAGTTGGTGTGAGAGCATAGTGTCGCTCAGTTGGTGTGAGAGCATAGTGTCGCTCAGTTGGTGTGAGAGCATAGTGTCGCTCAGTTGGTGTGAGAGCATAGTGTCGCTCAGTTGGTGTGAGAGCATAGTGTCGCTCAGTTGGTGTGAGAGCATAGTGTCGCTCAGTTGGTGTGAGAGCATAGTGTCGCTCAGTTGGTGTGAGAGCATAGTGTCGCTCAGTTGGTGTGAGAGCATAGTGTCGCTCAGTTGGTGTGAGAGCATAGTGTCGCTCAGTTGGTGTGAGAGCATAGTGTCGCTCAGTTGGTGTGAGAGCATAGTGTCGCTCAGTTGGTGTGAGAGCATAGTGTCGCTCAGTTGGTGTGAGAGCTCAGTTGGTGTGAGAGCATAGTGTCGCTCAGTTGGTGTGAGAGCATAGTGTCGCTCAGTTGGTGTGAGAGCATAGTGTCGCTCAGTTGGTGTGAGAGCATAGTGTCGCTCAGTTGGTGTGAGAGCATAGTGTCGCTCAGTTGGTGTGAGAGCATAGTGTCGCTCAGTTGGTGTGAGAGCATAGTGTCGCTCAGTTGGTGTGAGAGAGAGCTCAGTTGGTGTGAGAGCATAGTGTCGCTCAGTTGGTGTGAGAGCATAGTGTCGCTCAGTTGGTGTGAGAGCATAGTGTCGCTCAGTTGGTGTGAGAGCATAGTGTCGCTCAGTTGGTGTGAGAGCATAGTGTCGCTCAGTTGGTGTGAGAGCATAGTGTCGCTCAGTTGGTGTGAGAGCATAGTGTCGCTCAGTTGGTGTGAGAGCATAGTGTCGCTCAGTTGGTGTGAGAGCATAGTGTCGCTCAGTTGGTGTGAGAGCATAGTGTCGCTCAGTTGGTGTGAGAGCATAGTGTCGCTCAGTTGGTGTGAGAGCATAGTGTCGCTCAGTTGGTGTGAGAGCATAGTGTCGCTCAGTTGGTGTGAGAGCATAGTGTCGCTCAGTTGGTGTGAGAGCATAGTGTCGCTCAGTTGGTGTGAGAGCATAGTGTCGCTCAGTTGGTGTGAGAGCATAGTGTCGCTCAGTTGGTGTGAGAGCATAGTGTCGCTCAGTTGGTGTGAGAGCCTAGTGTCGCTCAGTTGGTGTGAGAGCATAGTGTCGCTCAGTTGGTGTGAGAGCATAGTGTCGCTCAGTTGGTGTGAGAGCATAGTGTCGCTCAGTTGGTGTGAGAGCATAGTGTCGCTCAGTTGGTGTGAGAGCATAGTGTCGCTCAGTTGGTGTGAGAGCATAGTGTCGCTCAGTTGGTGTGAGAGCATAGTGTCGCTCAGTTGGTGTGAGAGCTCAGTTGGTGTGAGAGCATAGTGTCGCTCAGTTGGTGTGAGAGCATAGTGTCGCTCAGTTGGTGTGAGAGCATAGTGTCGCTCAGTTGGTGTGAGAGCATAGTGTCGCTCAGTTGGTGTGAGAGCATAGTGTCGCTCAGTTGGTGTGAGAGCATAGTGTCGCTCATAGTGTCGCTCAGTTGGTGTGAGAGCATAGTGTCGCTCAGTTGGTGTGAGAGCATAGTGTCGCTCAGTTGGTGTGAGAGCATAGTGTCGCTCAGTTGGTGTGAGAGCATAGTGTCGCTCAGTTGGTGTGAGAGCATAGTGTCGCTCAGTTGGTGTGAGAGCATAGTGTCGCTCAGTTGGTGTGAGAGCCATAGTGTCGCTCAGTTGGTGTGAGAGCATAGTGTCGCTCAGTTGGTGTGAGTTGGTGTGAGAGCATAGTGTCGCTCAGTTGGTGTGAGAGCATAGTGTCGCTCAGTTGGTGTGAGAGCATAGTGTCGCTCAGTTGGTGTGAGAGCATAGTGTCGCTCAGTTGGTGTGAGAGCATAGTGTCGCTCAGTTGGTGTGAGAGCATAGTGTCGCTCAGTTGGTGTGAGAGCATAGTGTCGCTCAGTTGGTGTGAGAGCATAGTGTCGCTCAGTTGGTGTGAGAGCATAGTGTCGCTCAGTTGGTGTGAGAGCATAGCATAGTGTCGCTCAGTTGGTGTGAGAGCATAGTGTCGCTCAGTTGGTGTGAGAGCATAGTGTCGCTCAGTTGGTGTGAGAGCATAGTGTCGCTCAGTTGGTGTGAGAGCATAGTGTCGCTCAGTTGGTGTGAGAGCATAGTGTCGCTCAGTTGGTGTGAGAGCATAGTGTCGCTCAGTTGGTGTGAGAGCATAGTGTCGCTCAGTTGGTGTGAGAGCATAGTGTCGCTCAGTTGGTGTGAGAGCCTAGTGTCGCTCAGTTGGTGTGAGAGCATAGTGTCGCTCAGTTGGTGTGAGAGCATAGTGTCGCTCAGTTGGTGTGAGAGCATAGTGTCGCTCAGTTGGTGTGAGCATAGCATAGTGTCGCTCAGTTGGTGTGAGAGCATAGTGTCGCTCAGTTGGTGTGAGAGCATAGTGTCGCTCAGTTGGTGTGAGAGCATAGTGTTCATAGGTGTGAGAGCATAGTGTCGCTCAGTTGGTGTGAGAGCATAGTGTCGCTCAGTTGGTGTGAGAGCATAGTGTCGCTCAGTTGGTGTGAGAGCATAGTGTCGCTCAGTTGGTGTGAGAGCATAGTGTCGCTCAGTTGGTGTGAGAGCATAGTGTCGCTCAGTTGGTGTGAGAGCATAGTGTCGCAGTTGGTGTCATAGTGTCGCTCAGTTGGTGTGAGAGCATAGTGTCGCTCAGTTGGTGTGAGAGCATAGTGTCGCTCAGTTGGTGTGAGAGCATAGTGTCGCTCAGTTGGTGTGAGAGCATAGTGTCGCTCAGTTGGTGTGAGAGCATAGTGTCGCTCAGTTGGTGTGAGAGCATAGTGTCGCTCAGTTGGTGTGAGAGCATAGTGTCGCTCAGTTGGTGTGAGAGCATAGTGTCGCTCAGTTGGTGTGAGCATAGTGTCGCTCAGTTGGTGTGAGAGCATAGTGTCGCTCAGTTGGTGTGAGAGCATAGTGTCGCTCAGTTGGTGTGAGAGCATAGTGTCGCTCAGTTGGTGTGAGAGCATAGTGTCGCTCAGTTGGTGTGAGAGCATAGTGTCGCTCAGTTGGTGTGAGAGCATAGTGTCGCTCAGTTGGTGTGAGAGCTCAGTTGGTGTGAGAGCATAGTGTCGCTCAGTTGGTGTGAGAGCATAGTGTCGCTCAGTTGGTGTGAGAGCATAGTGTCGCTCAGTTGGTGTGAGAGCATAGTGTCGCTCAGTTGGTGTGAGAGCATAGTGTCGCTCAGTTGGTGTGAGAGCATAGTGTCGCTCAGTTGGTGTGAGAGCATAGTGTCGCTCAGTTGGTGTGAGAGCATAGTGTCGCTCAGTTGGTGTGAGAGCATAGTGTCGCTCAGTTGGTGTGAGAGCATAGTGTCGCTCAGTTGGTGTGAGAGCATAGTGTCGCTCAGTTGGTGTGAGAGTTGGTGTGAGAGCTAGTGTCGCTCAGTTGGTGTGAGAGCATAGTGTCGCTCAGTTGGTGTGAGAGCATAGTGTCGCTCAGTTGGTGTGAGAGCATAGTGTCGCTCAGTTGGTGTGAGAGCATAGTGTCGCTCAGTTGGTGTGAGAGCATAGTGTCGCTCAGTTGGTGTGAGAGCCTAGTGTCGCTCAGTTGGTGTGAGAGCATAGTGTCGCTCAGTTGGTGTGAGAGCATAGTGTCGCTCAGTTGGTGTGAGAGCATAGTGTCGCTCAGTTGGTGTGAGAGCTCCATAGTGTCGCTCAGTTGGTGTGAGAGCCTAGTGTCGCTCAGTTGGTGTGAGAGCATAGTGTCGCTCAGTTGGTGTGAGAGCATAGTGTCGCTCAGTTGGTGTGAGAGCATAGTGTCGCTCAGTTGGTGTGAGAGCATAGTGTCGCTCAGTTGGTGTGAGAGCCTAGTGTCGCTCAGTTGGTGTGAGAGCATAGTGTCGCTCAGTTGGTGTGAGAGCATAGTGTCGCTCAGTTGGTGTGAGAGCATAGTGTCGCTCAGTTGGTGTGAGAGCCTAGTGTCGCTCAGTTGGTGTGAGAGCATAGTGTCGCTCAGTTGGTGTGAGAGCATAGTGTCGCTCAGTTGGTGTGAGAGCATAGTGTCGCTCAGTTGGTGTGAGAGCATAGTGTCGCTCAGTTGGTGTGAGAGCATAGTGTCGCTCAGTTGGTGTGAGAGCATAGTGTCGCTCAGTTGGTGTGAGAGCATAGTGTCGCTCAGTTGGTGTGAGCATAGCATAGTGTCGCTCAGTTGGTGTGAGAGCATAGTGTCGCTCATAGTGTCGCTCAGTTGGTGTGAGAGCAGTTGGTGTGAGAGCATAGTGTCGCTCAGTTGGTGTGAGAGCATAGTGTCGCTCAGTTGGTGTGAGAGCATAGTGTCGCTCAGTTGGTGTGAGAGCATAGTGTCGCTCAGTTGGTGTGAGAGCCTAGTGTCGCTCAGTTGGTGTGAGAGCATAGTGTCGCTCAGTTGGTGTGAGAGCCTAGTGTCGCTCAGTTGGTGTGAGCTCAGTTGGTGTGAGAGCATAGCTCCTAGTGTCGCTCAGTTGGTGTGAGAGCATAGTGTCGCTCAGTTGGTGTGAGAGCATAGTGTCGCTCAGTTGGTGTGAGAGCATAGTGTCGCTCAGTTGGTGTGAGAGCATAGTGTCGCTCAGTTGGTGTGAGAGCATAGTGTCGCTCAGTTGGTGTGAGAGCCTAGTGTCGCTCAGTTGGTGTGAGAGCATAGTGTCGCTCAGTTGGTGTGAGAGCATAGTGTCGCTCAGTTGGTGTGAGAGCATAGTGTCGCTCAGTTGGTGTGAGAGCATAGTGTCGCTCAGTTGGTGTGAGAGCATAGTGTCGCTCAGTTGGTGTGAGAGCCTAGTGTCGCTCAGTTGGTGTGAGAGCATAGTGTCGCTCAGTTGGTGTGAGAGCATAGTGTCGCTCAGTTGGTGTGAGAGCATAGTGTCGCTCAGTTGGTGTGAGAGCATAGTGTCGCTCAGTTGGTGTGAGCTCAGTTGGTGTGAGAGCATAGCATAGTGTCGCTCAGTTGGTGTGAGAGCATAGTGTCGCTCAGTTGGTGTGAGAGCATAGTGTCGCTCAGTTGGTGTGAGAGCATAGTGTCGCTCAGTTGGTGTGAGAGCATAGTGTCGCTCAGTTGGTGTGAGAGCATAGTGTCGCTCAGTTGGTGTGAGAGCATAGTGTCGCTCAGTTGGTGTGAGAGCATAGTGTCGCTCAGTTGGTGTGAGAGCATAGTGTCGCTCAGTTGGTGTGAGAGCATAGTGTCGCTCAGTTGGTGTGAGAGCATAGTGTCGCTCAGTTGGTGTGAGAGCATAGTGTCGCTCAGTTGGTGTGAGAGCCTAGTGTCGCTCAGTTGGTGTGAGAGCATAGTGTCGCTCAGTTGGTGTGAGAGCACGGGACTAGGAATACTAAAGCCACACCTTCAATTTACGCAGGGATCCTATGTCACTTTGGATGAAAGATTATGAGGTTATGTATGCTAAGTGGCATAATGATGTGGTGTTTGTGCTTGCAGCTGGTGGCCAACACAGTGCTGTTTACCAGTGTGAACCTCTCTGGATTGTTTGTGCGCATCCTGACTGAGCGAGCACAGAGGAAGGCTTTCCTACAGGCACGCAACTGCATCGAGGAGAGGCTACGCATGGAGGATGAGAATGAGAAACAGGTATAAACACACGCACACGCACACACACACACACACACATACAAATTCCCACGGACACACCAGCATGCAGACACACAAACACACATTAACAGAAGGCATAAGGGTAAAATCAGGCTTCTATATTTCTCTCATATTATTTCTTTAAACACACTTGGTGACTCATTCACACTTTTTTTTCCAATTCCGTTTGTTCCACCACCTTTTATCTCTCACTTTTCTTATCTGCACCACCACCAACACTCTCCTCTCATATTCTCAAGTCTGATTGACATTTAAGTATACCTCTCTTTCCTTCTCCTCACGCCGTCCTTCTCTCTCTCTCTCTCTCACCCACCCACACAGGAGCGACTTCTGATGAGTTTGTTGCCCAGGAACGTGGCGATGGAGATGAAAGAAGACTTCCTGAAGCCTCCCGAAAGGATCTTCCACAAGATCTACATCCAACGCCACGACAACGTCAGGTAGGACACCCATCCAAACTCCAAAACTCCCAACCCAGCGTCAGGGGTAGAAACATTGGTTAGCTCCGATGATCATTTTAACGAAATGGCTACGAATGGCTGAATTCTGGGTCTGCTCTACTCATTCGGCTGCCCAGATAACAAGTTACTTTGACGAATGGTGCTTGTTTAATTAGATCAAAGCTGAATGAATGTCTGCAGGATCACATTATGATAGTATTCTACATACATTTGAAGTATTCTACATACATTTGAAGTGGTTGAAAAACCTGCTTTTCAACCACTCCACAAATTTCTTGTTAACAAACTATAGTCGGTTAGGACATTTACTTTGTGCATGACACGAGTAATATTTCCAAAAATTGTTTACAGACAGATTATTTCACTTATAATTCACTGTATCACAATTTCTCAAACTCAGTGCCTCTTTGCTTGACATCATGAGAAAATCAAAAGATATCAGCCAAGACCTCAAGTCTGGTTAATCCTTGGGAGCAATTTCCAAATGCCTGAAGGTACCAGGTTCATCTGTACAAACAATAGTACTCAAGTATAAAGACCATGGGACCACGCAGCCGTCATACCGCTCAGGAAGGAAACGCGCTCTGTCTCCTAGAGATGAATGTACTTTGGTGCGAAAACTGCAAATCAACCCCAGAACAACAGCAAAGGACATTGTGAAGATGCTGGAGGAAACGGGTACAAAAGTATCTATATCCACAGTAAAATTAGTCCTGTATATCGACATATCCTGAAAGGCCGCTCAGCAAGGAAGAAGCCACTGCTCCAAAACCGCTATAAAAAAGCCAGACTATCGTTTGCAACTGCACATGGGGACTAAGATCGTACTTTTTGGAGAAATGTCCTCTAGTCTGATGAAACAAAAATAGAACTGTTTGGCCATAATGACCATCATTATTTTTGGAGGAAAAAGGAGGAGGCTTTCAAGCCAAAGAACACCATCCAAACCGTGAAGCACGGGGGTGGCAGCATCATGTTGTGGTGTGCTTTGCTGCAGGAGGGACTGGAAGGAAATGTATGTGGATAGATATAATGAAGCAACATCTCAAGACATCAGTCAGGAAGTTAAAGCTTGGTTACAAATGACCCCAAGCATACTTCCAAAGTTGTGACAAAATGGCTTAAGGACAACAAAGTCTAGGTATTAGAGTGGCCATCACAAAGCACTGACCTCAATCCTATAGAACATTTGGGGGAAGAGCTGAAAAAGCGTGTGCGAGCAAGGAGGCCTACAAACCTGACTCAGTTACACCAGCTCTGTCAAGTGGAATGGGCCAAAATTTACCCAACTTATTGTGGGAAGCTTGTGGAAGGCTACCGGAAACATTTGAACCAAGTTAAACAATTTAAAGGCAATGCTACGAAATACTAATTGAGTGTGTGTAAACTTTTGACCCACTGGGAATGTGGTGAAAGAAATAAAAGCTGAAATAAATCATTCTCTCTGCTATTATTCTGACATTTCACATTCTTAAAATAAAGTGGTGATCCTAATTGACCTAAGACAGGGAAGTTTTACTAGGATAAAATGTCAGAAATTGTGAAAAACTGAGTTTTTAAATGTATTTGGCTAAGGTGTAAGTAAACTTCCGACTTCAACTGTAACTAGCGTTTGGCATATTACTTGAAAATGTGATTACAGTGATTAAGGTAACCAGTAACGTTATTTCAATTGACATTGACATAATCATTTTCAATTTAAATTAGCAACGGAATGTCATGTGCCGAGAGAGAGTTCGGGGGCTTGCAAAGATGATCTTGCCCTGCAGCTGAAATGTACCATATACAGTGCATTCGGAAAGTTTCCAGACCCCTTGACTTTTTCCACATTTTGTAAAATTACATACTTATTCTAAAATGGATTTAAAAAAAAAATCTTCTCATCAATCTACACACAATACCCCATTATGACAAAATAAAAACTGTTTTTTAGATTGTGTGTGTATGTATGTATATATATATATATGTGTGTATTCAGACCCTTTACCCAGTACTTTGTTGAAGCACCATTGGAAGCGATTACAGCCTTGAGTCTTCTTGAGTATGATGCTACAAGCTTGGCACCCCTGTATTTGGGGAGTTTCTCCCATTCTTCTCTGCAGATCCTCTTAAGCTCTGTCAGGTTGGATGGGGAGCGTCGCTGCAAAGCTATTTGCAGGTCTCTCCAGAGATGTTTGATCCGGTTCAAGTCCGGGCTCTGGCTTGGCCACTTAAAGACATTCGCAGACTTGTCCCGAAGCCCCTCCTGCGTTGTCTTGGCTGTGTGCTTAAGGTCGTTGTCCTGTTGGAAGGTGAACCTTTCGCCCCAGTCTGAGGTCCTGAATGCTCTGGCCCAGGTTTTCAGATCTCTCTCTGTACTTTGCTCCGTTCACTTTTCCCTCTATCCTGACTAGTCTCCCAGTGCCTGCTGCTGAAAAACATCCCCACAACATGATGCTGGCACCACCATGCTTCACCGTTATGGAACACACTGGAGGGATGGTGCCAGGTTTCCTCCAGATTTGACGCTTGGGTTTGCTGTTGTAATGGTTAAATTGGCATTGAGCAAAGCTTCTTGTGAGCTGACAGAGGGGCATTGTGTCTCAGTCAGTGGTTGGTGTCAGTGTTTGCCAGATGGCATTAGCTTGCACAGAGTGTTACCGACCAACACACTGGTTTCGCTGGAGGGGGACCAGCAATTTATTCAGTGGGTTGACTGAGTGCTTCTTCGTCAGTAACTCTTCCACTTCCAAAGAGCTTTTTTGGCTCCTTCCCTCACTCCTTTCCTCCCTCTCTCTCTCCACTTTCCTCTCTCCATGCCTCCTTCCCTCACTCCTTTCCTCCCTTTCTCTCTCCACTTTTCTCTCTCCATGCCTCCGTCCCTCCCTCTTTCTTTGCAATTGAATTCAAAAGGCTTTATTGGCATGGTAAACATATATTTACATTGCCAAAACAAGTGAAATAGATCATAAACGAAAGTGAAATACATAATCAAAAATGAACAGTAAACATTACACTCACGAAAGTTTCAAAGGCATAGAGACATTTCAAATGTCCTATTATGGCTATGTACAGTGTTACATCTCTCTCACACTCTCTCTCTGTCTCTCTCTCTCTCTCTGTCTCTCTCTCTCTCTCTCTCTCTCTCTCTCTCTCTCTCTCTCTCTCCCACCCTCCTGTTGCTACTCTTCACTTGATTATCAACCCCTCGTCTTCCTCTCCCCCACTCCATGCTCTCTGTCTCTTTCTTCCTCTATCCTCCCTCTACTCTCCTCCTCTTCCTCATTTTCTTTATTTCTCCCTTTTTCACTTTGTATATTTATTTCCTTCATGTTGTCAGAGGGGTGTTGACGCGTGAGGTGGGAAGTTTGCTTAGCCTCGGGATTAAGCCTCTACAGGAGATTAAATGCAATGGACACTAAACTGTTTAGCGTAAGGCTGTGTGTGTATGTTTGTGTGTGTGTGTGTGTGTGTGCACATGTGTGTGTGTGTGTGTGTGTGTGTGTGTGTGTGTGTGGTTAAATATGGACACATCTCAGTGGAGTGCTGCTGATTGCTATGTGCCTCTCACTGCACCGAAGGGCTTTAGGCCTTGTTCCCATGCAGTTAGTGCCCACTGACGATCTACTGAAAGAGATCCAAGCCTATTGCAAGGGGTGAATAATAGGATTAGGGTCGGCTGCAATTGAAAAGTAAACAGTGGTACAGTAATTTAGTCAATACTTTGTTATTATGTTCCGCGACTGGATTTGAAATGAAATGATTATGGTAGCTTGGATTATTATGATACGGTGCTGGTGTGGGTAGTTTATAAACACTTAAATATTATGCCGTACGTAAAAATATGAAACATTGCCAAAGTTAAGCTAAGAAAAGCCATAGTATGTTACAGAGCATTACCTCACATGAAATGCCAGCCATAGAGTATAATGCTCCTTGATAAGGGAATCTTCTTTGCAAACGAGATAAGTTAATAGATGCTTTCGATTTGTATTCATCTCTCAATTTACATCACATTAAGCTGTGTCTGTGTTGCACTGAGAAGGAAATAGGGAAAAAGAGGAAGGTAGAATGCAATGGTGTGTGCAGAATTATACTGGGAAAGGAAGAGAGGGAAACATAGATGGGAAGAGAATTAGAAAAGCAATGCATCAGAGCCTTTAGCTCGTTTTGTGTACTGACAATTCAGTAGCAGTGAAACAGAAAACTGTGTGTATCTGATTCTGTCATGCCATACTATTCGCTAGACAGCATCAGATACATGGGTTACATATACAGTACATGTCCTCTGCCTCAACGACAGTGGCAGTATGATCGGGCAGCACCTGTGTTTTTACTCCAGAAATGTGTTGTCTTCCTTTCTATTTCTTTTCCCTGCCCAGCTCTGAAAGTGCCAGAGCAAAGGGGTTGAATACTTACTGACTCAAGACATTTCAGCTTTTCATTTTTCATTCATCAGTAAACATTTCTAACAACATAATTCCACTTTGACAATATGGGGGTATTGTGTGTAGGTTAGTGACCAAAAATATCACAATTGAACACATTTCAAATTCAGGCGGGAACACAACACAATGTGGAAGTCAAGGGGTGTGAATACTTTCTGAAGGCACTGTAAGACCTGAGGCAATTTTGTAAATCCGCCACTTCCTGCAGCCTTCAAACCAACGGGCAACACACACACACACACACACACACACACACACACACACACACACACACACACACACACACACTCACTCCATTGTCCCACATTACTGGCAACATGCCCAATCCTACTGACAGTCTGCTATTGTTGCGTAACCCAGACAGACAGGCAGGCAGGTTGCCTCACAGCCATCTCCTGAATCCCACCTGACACATTCTGGTCTGGCTTGACAGGTCTAGATCTTCTAGAGCACGGCCCTCTGGGGACTTTACACCTGTTGATGATGTGCGTGTGTGTGTGCGTGTGTGTGTGTGTGTGTGTGTGTGTCACAACACTGCCGGCCTCCCTGTTCTCTCACACAGAGAATCAGCAGAATTATCCATCCAGGAAGTAATTGACCCTCTGCTCAGGGTGGCTTTTATCACTGTGACCCACATGCCATCTCATCAAGCAGGCTCTTTACCACTGCCACCAGTCTCTACAAGAGCCTTGACGTCAACAACTGCTCCTCACACACACACACACACACACACACACACACACACACACACACACACCTCTAGCCTCGAACCCTTCCGAGTTGCTTTGCAAGCCTTTTCACACACAACATGATTACATTCCAATCACGAGCACTAGGCTCGCCTGGCTGCTTCAGAAAGGCTAGGCTACATTACGATACAATACAATGTTTATTGGTCCATTATACACTGAATAGAACATAAATGTGTTTTGGCAGGTTTTTTTGGGCCGTCACAGCAGTACTCAGCCCCACCACACATTAGTATAATAGGGAGATGGCAGAGAAGTCCCCTGGAATGTGATGAGATCTGGCTGGATGAGATGATGGAGGATTACATGGCGAGGTCAAATACAGTATGTCCGCCTGGCCTGGCGATGCGGTCTTGCGGGCGCAACACAGACTGGGAGACAGCGCTGTCTGAGAGGCTCGGTCCAGGGTTTAAATGCCCCATGAGACCTGGGGCTGGGGCGCTGGGGGAGGATATTACTCAACACTGGGCTAATAACATCTGCTCACAGTAATGGCTCTAATAGGATGATTTGTTTATTGGGGTCAGGGCTGGAGGGAATATGGCTGGTCTGGGATATATTATTGGCACCCTTGATAAAAATGAGAAAAACATATGGTAGGCCTAAAAAATAAATAATAAAATATACCCTAGTTTATTGTATAGCGGTTTATAAGCACAATTACCTTCTATAATGGTATTTCAGTGTTTGGTTGGTTAAATGTGATACACCACTCCGTTTTTGTAGTTTACTACTTGACTCATCTCTCTCCCGCTGTCTCACTAAGCCCCTTATCACTCAAGGAGCGCAGTTGTTGTTGCTCGACCACTAGATCATATGCCGATTGCTCACTATTGTGAATCCCGAACCACCGCCTCTCCCCTACCAACTCGCTTGGAGGGTTCCCTGTTGTCATGTGTTGCCGACAAAACTCAGAGGGTGACTTCCAGGGAACGGCGAGAATCAATAAACTTTGGGGCACTTGTGACTTCAATGATGCAATTCATGTTCCACTCCCCCCCCCCCCCCCTGTCATTTTACAAAATATAAACCTTAACAGTTCAACATTTAATTTGGGAGGTATTTAATCTTTTACATGTGTCAAGTCTTGACATCAGACATGCAGTAAACAAATGCACGCCTCTCCATTATTTTGTGTGAAACTGCAAACTCAAAGATAATGTGGTGCCTTATGGCATAAATGATTCCACTTAGGTATGAAGCCGGCAGCGATGCAGGCTCAGTCGAAGTGCCATTGCAATTGTAATATTTGGTAAAAAATAAGGCCTACATCTTTTGCACACATTGTGCAGCCCTACGTAGCAGTGTGTACATTGAAATCACTCATGTTGTGTTGCCACCCTAGGGTCATGCACAACTCGTAAAGCAAATTTAGAATTTATTAAAAAACCTACAATACCGCCATGTCGTCAAAAATGTGAAATAGTTTGTCATACGATATTTTGGCCATATAGGTCAGCCCTATACTGAGCTATATTGTATGCTTAATTTTTTTAATAATTATATTATTTTATACCAATACAATTGCTCAGAGAAAGAGATTTTCTAATACAGGTTTTTTTTTTTTTTTAAATATAATCCAAACATAATCTGAAACACAACCAAAACAAACTGCAAATGCATCCAACAATTTTGTAGCTTGATGTAGTCATTAGGGCTAGGAATATGGGACCAAATACTAAACTTTTGACTACATTTAATACACTACAGGTGAATGACTTCTTCAAATGGGGGGGACTGGATACATAAAGTGCATTCATAATGGTAAAACAGATACTAACTACTTAGGGAGGTGTATGTTGTCTAACTCCTAACAGGCCATGGCTCTGCGTTGATCCCTATGAGAATGATCTAGGGAAGAACAATCCAGGTTGCTATTCTGAGTCCTGCTTGATTTCACTGCCTGTCAGGCAATGGAACAGAACATGGATCATCTCATTGGCTGTCACCGTTCAATCTCAATCTAAGCAAATTATCACAAGAGACAATGCTCACCTCAACAATCTGACCTAGCACGCGATGCTCATCTCTTATCCCTCGTCGGCGCGATCTAACATCTCTGGTCTGCGACACTGTTATATCAGGAAGCTTATGCTGTACCTGTCATCTTGGAATGTTTAATTTCTATGTCTCTCCTCAACCCCAACTCTCTCTCTCTCTCATTTTTCTAATCTCTACTCTCTCTCTCTCTCTCACTCTCTTCCAGCATCCTGTTTGCTGACATTGTGGGGTTTACCAGCCTGGCGTCTCAGTGCACAGCCCAGGAGCTGGTCAAACTTCTCAATGAGCTCTTTGGGAAGTTTGATGAGCTGGCCACGGTAAGTCTATTATCTTTCCTGTTCTCACTTTGAGCTTCTACTGGTGACACTTACCGTAGGTCTACTTTTCATCATGCTCACCCTATTCTAAAGGCTGGCTCCTAGACATGCTAGCATGGGCAATCGGCTGTTTAGTTGTTATACTGTAGCATATTTGATCCTCATCTACATGCTACCCTGGTGCTTGTTGTTGAAGTACGAATACCAAGTCATGTACTTTGGTGATTTTTTGCTTTGGTACATTCATTTAAGTAATTGCTGGTGCATCATTGAGAAAAATGTTATCTGTTCATTTGTCACAGGCAATTTTGATCCCCTTTTGACCTACAATTGCCCAATGTTTTCAGTTTGTCTTTGACCAGAGGACTGTCCTTTTGCTCCCTGGTCTGTCTAGGCTTTGGGTCTGGTTTTGACCCGTAGCGATATGGATCGTGTGCATCTTCATGTCAGGCTGTCAGACTCTCTCACAGCTGTCATTCCAGCTTTCCAGAATGTCATCAGTGGCATCAGGGCCACATATGTTTGGTACAATCACACGTGCTCTCGTCTGCGGCAGAGGTGACGGGACTCTTAATCCATTCCAGATGTCTTGTCTGTGATCGTTTTGAATGATCTGGATGGAGGGGAGGGGTTAAGCGGACTAGTCCGAGTTGTATACGTCCCAATATTTACATTCGGCGTCAATGGAAACAGATGTGAACGCTCCTTCGGTCAATATATTGCGTTTCATTCTTAGCAACTCTCTTGCTATGTTTGTGCCGCGAAAGTCCATGCAACTTTTGTCTTGCTTTGGACCAAAAAAATAAACATTTTGTACTTTAGTAGTATTTTTGGTCGGTTTTTGCTGTTGCAGTTATCATTGTTATCACAAGAGAAAGTGTAAATAGTTAATATAATGTATATTCACCTCTCAACAGGCATGATTGCTGTAGTAGCCTCACCCTACCCCTCCCCTTCTACAGGGAATCCCAGACCTTGATATTAGGCTGAAACATATGTGTTGTGTTGGAGTTAGAGGTGTCAGACCCGTCACCCCTCACCCCTAGCTCTCCAACCCCAACCACACACACCCAGCAGATCATCCTCCCACCTCTCTTAACTACATGTAATCTGGCCCCAATTATATACACTGTGCACATGTGCCTGTGCAATCCCTTAATCCACGGGATTACAGCCAACCCTTTTCTGCTTTCATAGAACATTTTCTTGGCCAAATCGGACCGGCTATTTTCAGTCTCTTTGTTTACATGCAATTAAAAACAAAACCAGACAAGACGACTGCAGTTTGACTAAAGGTGATGAAGGGCGGTCATGGGGGTACAGTGTAATTTTCAGATGGAATATCTAGAAACTGTTGTGACATTGGTAATTTTGGGATTATTCCCAATTGTATATATTACCATGCCTTCAATGCTCTTTGCCTACATTATTCATATAAGAAGGTCCTGGGCAGCCTGTTGGCACAGATACAGTCCTACAACCTAATGCCTCACAAGTCAGAGTAACTGAGAGAGAGAAAGAGAGATTAAATACAGTATATAGTAGATGCTGACATGCAAGAACCACATTTCACATTAAGCTTTAAGCTATCTCCCATAAGCTTGATGTGTATTGTGTCACAGTGACAACTGTCCCCAGACTTTAACTCCCTCACCAGAGGTTCACCCTGTGTCCTGACCCATAGACCCAGTCACTGTGATAAGTGGCACCGCAAGTGATTCATTCTGCCAGGCCACAACAGGCTGCACACACTCACACGCACAGGCACACACATACGCACAAGCACACAAGTTGAGACACACACACACACACACAGTCTCTCCCTGTCAAAGACGAGGAGCGGGCGAAGCCACATGTCCACCGGGCAGAGTCTCAGCTCGTCAGTCCTGCTGGTCGACAACACCATCCCCACACCACCTGTCCAACTGTTGGACTTGTTGTCTCGCCACCGGGGAAGTGGGCCAAGAACACACTACTCTCTCCAATTATCCTCCCTCAAACCGACTCCTCCTCTCTTTCTCTCCCACTCATATCTTTCTTTCTCTCCTCTCCTCTCACCCTCTGCTCATGCTTCTTTCTTTCCCACCACCCCCCATCTCTCTCTCTCTCTCTCTCTCTCTCTCTCTCTCTCTCTCTCTCTAAGACATGCACAATGCAAATGAGCAATGACTTGGTATCACATTTGACTTTAGGCATGTAAAAAAACGAGCTTGATCCCACTTCCCTTTCAGTCTGTTTCTTTGTAAACTGTGCTGACTGTTTCACGCTGGCTTCTCTCACAGCCTCTCTATCACTCTCCTCCCTGCGCCTTAGGGTCTATTGATGTTGCTCTGTGATTGTGTCAAAATTAAAGGGACAAAAATAACATTACTGTTGATTTGGTTAGCCCCTTCTATCTTAAACTATGGGTTATCCCTTTTATTTAAAGCTGCAATATGTAACTTTTTGGGACGACCCGACCAAATGTACAGAGTAATGTGAGTTATAGATCTGTCTCTTGCTTTATCATTGAAAGAAGTGGTAGATCTGTTCTATGTGCCCTATTTCTATTTTTCCCGTTCTTAAGTTTTGTTTTTGAATCTTTTACATTTGGTTTTATACACCAGCTTCAAACAGCTGAAAATACAATATATATTTTTAGATGGTACAATGATTCTCTAAACTATACGTGCTTGTTTTGTCACATAAACTGAAATTAGGCAAACTATTACAATTTAGCAACCAGGAAATGGTGGAGCGTTTTCTGCATAGTGTACCTTTTAAAGGGCATCTAACCTAAATGAGGACTTCATAACACATTCGTAACCCGTAGGGCCTTTTGTTTTTCCAGAATCATGTGACCTGATCAGGACAAACTCCCTATCATAACCCATAACTAGGGTCTTTTCCTGATCAGGTCACGTGGTTATAGGAAACACTTCTGGCCCTAAGACAGTTGGTACGTGATGAAGAAAGACATTCCACTCATCCCTCTCTTCCTCTAGAACTGTTTAAACAATGTTTCTCTCGGTTTCTCTCTGTCTACCAAGCACCGGAATCAATAGAGAGAGATACTCTGCTGATTTATACAGCATTATTATGCAATAACTTTTAATGACTCTGGCTCGTGTGTGTGTGTGATTTTTTTCAGTTTCCATGGTAGAGTTTATACAGAGCTTTCTTATCCCCCTCTCTCTTCTTTCTCTCTTCCAATCTCCTCTCAACGCCACTTTGCATCTCAGCTCTTAGACCAGCTCCTTGTTTCTGGTCTGTTGAATTGACACACAACAGCCTGCTTCCCTGAACTGCATATTTCATGCCCCTGTTATATTTCATGTTCCTTTCCCTCTGTTCCCTCCACTCATTTGTGGGCTTCCATTTGTAATCGGACTCTTTGATATTTCTTCTTATGTCCTGTTTGTGTGTGTGTGTGTGTGTGTGTGTGTGTGCGCGCTCGCACGCACGCACGCACGCACGCACGCACGCACGCACACACACACACACACACACACACACACAGAGATCATCAACAATGTGTAAAGGAGTGTCAGAGAAGCCAATGGACACAGCTGAGCACAGAAATCCCATGTCCCATAACGTCTTTTGGGAAGGGACTGACGTATGTTTTAGTTGATACCATAGTCCCTGTGCCCAAGAATGCTAAGGCAACCTGTCTAAATGAATATCGCCACCTAGCACTCACATCTGTAGCCATGAAATTCTTTGAAAGACTGGTCATGGCTCACATCAACACCATCCTCCCAGACACCCTGGACCCACTCCTATTCCGCCCCAACAGATCAACAGAGGACGCAATCTCTATTGCACCCCACGCTGCCCTTTCCCACCTGGACAAAAGGAACGCCTACATGAGAATGCTGTTTATCGACTACAGCTCAGCGTTCATCACCATAGTGTCCTTCAAGCTCATCACTAAACTAAGGACCCTGGGATTTAACACCTCCCTCTGCAACTGGATCCTGCACTTCCTGATAGGCCACCCCATGTGGTGAGGGTCGGCAGCAACATATCCACCACGTTGACCATCAACATGGGGGGGGGCCCTCAGAGGTGCGTGCTTAGTCCCCTCTTGTAATCCCTGTTCTCCCAAGACTGAGTGGCCGCGCACAACTATTAAGACTATCTACCTCAATTACCTCAAACCCCTGCACATCAACACAGTACTGGTACCCCAAGTTATTGTTACTCATTGTGTATTTATTCCTTGTGTTATTATTTTACAATTCTTCAATTCTTTATCTATTTTTCTTCTCTGAATTGCTGGAAAGGGCCTGTAAGTAAGCGTTTCACTTTTAGTCTATATCCATTGTTTACAAAGCATGTGACAAATACAATTAGTTTTGATTTGATACAATGACAGACCTTAACATAACACAATATTGATGTGCTAGAGCCATGGTCAGGCCATCTTGTCTGGATGACATTCTCTACTACACCCTGTCACCTTGAAGACGGACGGAACACACAACGTTTAGGCAGAGGTGTAAAGTACATAAGTAAAAATGCTTTAAAGCACTACTCAAGTAGTTTTTTGGGGGTATTTGTACTTTACTTTACTATTTATATTTTTGACAACTTTTACTTCGCTACATTCCTCAACAAAATAATGTACTTTTTACTCACATTTTCCCTGACACCCAAAAGTACTAGTTACATTTTGAATGGTTTGCAGGACAGGAAAATGGTCCAATTCATGCACTTATCAAGGGAACACCTGGTCATCCCTACTCCTTCTGATCTGGCGGACTCACTGAACACAAATGCATCATTTGTGAATGATGTCTGAGTGTTGAAGTGTGCCCCTGGCTATCCGTAAACATTTTGTAAAAAATAAAAGAAAATGGTGCTGTCTGTTTTGCTTAATATAATCTCTCTCTCTCCCTTTTTCTCTCTCTCTCTCTAATCATGGCCATACAGTTTGCGCATGGGTGGTATGGTCACGTGACAGGGCCCGAGTAATCCTGCATGGCTTGGGTCTGAATCTGCCCCCTAAGCCCTAGCTCACTGGGCAGATCAGATGAACTAACACAGGGACAGGAGAAGAGACGCAGCGCAGCACAGAGAGAGGACTGAGAGGAGAGGAGGCTTTCTAAGCACCAGGGCTTTCCTCTCCCTCACGTATCCACAACTCCAGACTCTATCTACTTATTATAGCCTCACTGTAGCCAGACTCTAGTGTACAACCCACCATCTGTTATAGGCTCACTGTGTTAACCCACACCATGGACGTTTCACCCTGGTTTCACCCTAGTTTCATCCCTGCTTGCTCACATTTGTTTATATTAAAAAGGTAGAGTTTGGTTGTTTATATAGTGGAGTACGTTCATAAATACTCACTAGCAGGGAGCCTAGTTGCGCCTCTCCTTTTTAACAGAGGGTGTTCATTTTGGAGCTATATGTGATCTGTCTTTCCAGTAGTTTGAACACTCAGGGATCATATTAATGGATATGTCCTTGTAGGTGGCTTGGTCTAGTAGTACAGTACCTCTCCTGTTGTACAGTAAGACGATATCTCCCCCCAGTTAAACCAGTGCTAGCAGATACAGTAGCACCTTGGAGTGTTACACTTAAAGAACATTTATTCTTTCTTCTTTTCTTTTCAAAGCTAAGTCCCAAATGGCTGCATATTCTCTATGTTATGCACTATGAAGGGAACAGGGTGCCATTTGGAACGTCGACAGAGGCTAACCTGTTAGTGAACAGCTGGCACGTAGCCTACGTTCTTCACGCAGGTGGCTTAACTCTGTGGCTTGCTCCTTTGGCACAGTGTAATTGCCTAAGCTGTCTATTTGAAATGGCTGTGTGTGAGTAGGAGCCTGAAGGGGAGTCTCCCAAGTCCTGATGAAAATGTATAACTTCTGTTGTTTGTGCATTCACACAGCCATAAAGAGCTAGTGAAATAGCTAGAGACCTCAAACAGAACCCAATACTCTCCTCTGAAGTTTCAGAACTTTCATTATGTGTTCCACTCTTTTATTAATTGATTTTACAGTGTTCATTCTACCTGACTGTGTCGGAGTAGTTAGCTGAGATGAGCTTTGGGCTTTGGAGGGTTGATGATGTCCGTTTGAGTGAGTTTGTATTTGTTTTACGTGTGGTTCGATTGTTCAATCAATACCACTGTCTTATTAGAAAGTAGGCTACGTGTCACCCATCTCATTGCTTATGTTTACATAGCTAGGTCATAGTTTTCCTGCCGTTGTATTTATTAATTTATTTTTATTTTTTTTACGGTAATCTCATCAAATTTTTAAGAAATAGAAATGGTTTATAGAAATTATGGTGGATGATTAGGGCCTATGGAGAGTCTTTTTTTTCTGGAATTCCACCTTTTTTAAAATGCTTTTTTGTTGTTGTTGACAGATTAGAAACAGGAGGAGACAGAGAGAGTGAAAGTGGGACAACTGGAAGCGGGACTTCTTTGCTTACGACATGATTCTATATGGGTTATTTCATACAGTTGAAGTCCGAAGTTTACATACACCTTAGCCAAATACATTTACATTTTAAAATGACCTGTCTTAGGTCAGTTAGGATCACCACTTTATTTTAAGAATGTGAAATGTCAGAATAATAGTAGAGAGAATGATTTATTTCAGCTTTTATTTCTTTCATCACATTCCCAGTGGGTCAGAAGTTTACATACACTCAATTAGCATTGCCTTTAAATTGTTTAACTTGAGTCAAACATTTTGGGTAGCCTTCCAAATGCTTCCCACAATAAATTGGGTTTGGCCCATTCCTCCTGACAGAGCTGGTGTAACTGATTTAGGTTTGTAGGCCTCCTTGCTCCCACATGCCTTTTCTGTTCTGCGCACACATTTTTCTATAGGATTGAGGTCAGGGCTTTGTGATGGCCACTCCAATACCTTGACTTTGTTGTCCTTAAGCCATTTTGCCAATTTGCTTGGGTCATTGTCCATTTGGAAGACCCATTTGCGACCAAGTTTTAACTTCCTGACTGATGTCTTGATGTTGCTTCAATATAACCACATAATTTTCCATCCTCACGATGCCATCTATTTTGTGAAGTGCACCAGTCCCTCCTGCAACAAAGCACCCCCCCAACATGATGCTGCCACCCCCGTGCTTCACGGTGAGGATGGTGTTATTCGGCTTGCAAGCCTCCCCCTTTTTCCTCCAAATATAACAATGGTCATTATTGCCAAACAGTTATATTTTTGTTTCATCAGACCCGAGGACATTTCTCCAAAAAGTACGATCTTAGTCCCCATGTGCAGTTGCAAACCCTAGTCTGTCGTTTTTATAGTGGTTTTGGAGCAGTGGCTTCTTCCTTGCTGAGCGGCCTTTCAGGTTGTGTCGATACAGGACTCGTTTTACTGTGGATATAGATGCTTTTGTACCTGTTTCCTCCAGCATCTTTACAAGGTCCTTTGCTATTGTTCTGGGATTGATTCGCATTTTTCACACCAAAGTACGTTAATCTCTAGGAGACAGAATGCGTATCCTTCCTGAGCGGTAGGATGGCTGCGTGGTCCCATTGTGTTTATAGTTGCATACTATTGTTTGTACAGATGAACATGGTACCTTCAGGCGTTTGGAAATTGCTCCCAAGGATGAACCAGAATTGTGGAGGTCTACAACATTTTTTTTGAGGTCTTGGCTTATTTCTTTTTCCCCCCCATGATGTCAATCAGAGAGGCACTGAGTTTGAAGGTTGGCCTCAAAATACATCCACAGGTACACCTCCAATTGACTCAAATTATGTCAATTAGCCTATCAGAAGCCTCTAAAGCCATGACATCATTTTCTGGAATTTTCCAAGCTGTTTAAAGGCACAGTCAACTTAGTGTATGTAAACTTCTGACCCACTGGAATTGTGATACAGTGAATTATAAGGGAAATAATCTGTCTGTAAACAATTTCTGGAAAAATGACTTGTGTCATGCACAAAATAGATGTCCCAACCGACTTGACAAAACTATAGTTTGTTGTGGAGAAGAAAGTTGTGGAGTGGTTGAAAAACAAGTTTTAATGACTCCAACCGAAGTGTATGTAAACTTCCGACTTCAACTGTAGGTTTGATGTCTTCACTATTATTTTACAATGTAGAAAATAGTAAAAAATAAAGAAAAACCCTGTAATGAGTAGGTGTGTCTGGACTTTTGCTGGTGCTGTATATTTACAAGAAAATGAATGCAAGTCATTTAAATGATTTTTTTAACTTAAGTATCCTGCAATGCTTGCTATACAACCTCTAGTTACCGCTGGTAGACGGAGCACTGTGCTCAACAATGCCTGCCAAACATGGGTTAAACTGGAAAATGATCATATACAGAGCATTCGGAAAGTATTCAGACGCCTTGACTTTTCCCACATTTTGTTATGTTACAGCCTTATTCTAAAATTGATTCAATTGTTTGTTTTTTCTCATCAATCGACACACAAAACTCCATAATGACAAAGCAAAACAGGTTTTACGATTTTTTTTTCAAATGTATAAAAAACCAACAAAAAAAATGTTTATTTCCATAAGTATTCAGACCCTTTACTCAATACTTTGTTGAATCACCTTTGGCAGCGATTACAGCCTTGCATCTTTTTGGGTGAGACGCTACAAGCTTGGCACACCTGTATTTGGGAAGTTTCTCCCATTCTTCTCTGCAGATCCTTTCAAACTCTGTCAGGTTGGATTGGGAGCGTCGCTGCACAGCTATTTTCAGGTCTCTCCAGAGATGTGCTATCAGATTCAAGTCCAGGCTCTGGCTGGGCCTCTCAAGGAAACTTGTCCCGAAGCCACGCCTGTGTTGTCTTGGCTGTGTGCTTAAGGTCGTTGTCCTGTTGGAAGGTGAAACTTCGCCCCAGTCTGAGGTCCTGAGCACTCTGGAGCAGGTGTTCATCAAGGATCTCTCTGTACTTTGCTCTGTTAATCTTTCCCTCGATCCTGACTCGTCTCCCAGTCCATGCCACTGAAAAACATCCCCACAGCATGATGCTGCTACCACCATGCTTCACAGTTGGGATGGTGCCAGGTTTCCTCCAGACGTGACGCTTGGCATTGAGGCCAAATAATTAAATCTTGGTTTCATCAGACCTGAGAGTCTTGTTTCTCATGGTCTGAGAGTTCTTTAGGTGCTTTTAGGCAGACTCCAAGCTGGCTGTCATGTGCCTTTTACTGTGTAGTGGCAACCATAAAGGCCTGATTGGTGGAGTGCTGCAGAGTTTGTTGGCCTACTGGAAGGTTCTCCCATCTCCACAGAGGAACTCTAGAGCTTTTGAGGTGCTCCAAAAATATCTGTCCCCATCAACGTCATTAAATAGATGCTTTGTGAAAGACACATCAGAATCAAAGAGAAATGAGAGTGTCCTCAATCAGGATACACAGTAAGGGGAGAGTGTGGGGAGCAGAGACCTGAGATAGACATACATCTCCCAGAGTTTCTCAAAGTGTTTCTCCCATTTCCACAGAGGAACTCTGGAGCTCTGTCATAGTGACCATCGGGTTCTTGGTCACCTCCCTGACCAAGACCTTTGGCCCCCGATTGCTCAGTTTGGCCGGGTGGCCAGCTCTAGGAAGTGTCTTGGAGATTTCAAACTTCTTCCATTTAAGAATGATGGAGGCCATTGTGTTCTTGGGGCATTCAATGCTGCAGAAATGTTTTGGTACCCTTCCCCAGATCTGTGCCTCGACACAATCCTGTCTCGGAACTCTACGGACAATTCCTTCAACCTTATGGTTTGGTTTGACATGCACTGTCAACTGAGGGACCTTTATATAGACAGATGTGTGCCTTTCCAAATCATATCCAATCAGTTGAATTTACCACAGGTGGACTCCAATCACATTGTAGAAACATCTCAAGGATTATCAATGGAAACAGGATGCATCTGAGCTCAGTTTCGAGTCTCATAGCAAAGGGCCTGAATACTTATGTAAATAAGGTATTTTTTTCTTAAACCCTGTTTTTGCTTTGTCATTAAGGGGTTTAGTTTGTAGATATGAAATAATTTAATTCATTTTTCAAAAAGGCTGTAATGTAACAAAATGTGGAAAAAGTGAAGGGGTCTGAATACTTTCCAGATGCACTATACATATCAATGTTAAACATGAAAATACACCAGAACAAGTGATCTAATTCTCCACTAGACAGGATTCCCTGGCAAGGTGTTGAACAACACTTCATTTAAACCTCTTAAGGATCCGGACCTTTTTTTTTTCAATTTTCGCCTAAAATGACATACCCAACTCTAACTGCCTGTAGCAAGGATATGCATATTGTTGATACAATTTGAAAGGAAACACTTTGACATTTGTGGAAATGTTAAATGAATGTTCATCTTTGAAATGCAAGAAAAATGCCATAATATATTATTCCAGCCCATGCGCAATTTAGATTTTGGCCACTAGATGGTATCAGTGTATGTGCAAAGTTTTAGACTGATCCAATGAACCATTGCATTTCTGTTCAAAATGTTGTGTCAAGACTGCCCAAATGTGGCTAATTGGTTTATTAATACATTTTCAAATTCATAACTGTGCACTCTTCTCAAACAAGAGCATGGTCTTTTTTCACTGTAATAGCTACTTTAAATTGGACAGTGCAGTTAGATTAACAAGAATTTAAGCTTTCTGCAATATCAGATATGTCTGTGTCCTGGGAAATTTTGTTGTTACTTTTTTGTTGTTACTACATCCCGCGGGGGACCCACCGATCCTGTAGTTTTAAGTGGTGTTACCACACACCATATAATGTTTCAAAACATCTCAGGATGATGTGTTTTAATACTCCAGAAAAGTTAAGGTTTCGACTCCTTCGCGTTGGTGGACACTCAGTTGCCACTCGTTTTGGTGTTACAAAGCAGTTCATTTTATCAGTGTAAGACGAACCAGAGTTGTCCCCTTAATATTGTTGTCATTCACCATGGCATTTAAGCTCACATCAAAAGACAGAATTTCCTTTCAAATTATTGTAATATATATTTTTAATTTAAGACAATATCTTTATCAACATATATCTGACTTGAAAGAAATATGCCCTCAGTACTACTGAGCAATAACAACGCGAGTGTAGCCTGTATGTAACATAATGTGAAGGAAACGGTATTTTATGCTGCTAACAAGCTCTCTCAACACCAATGGACTACGCACACCGCGTAGCTATGAGTCTTTCAGTTCACATGCTTTGCTCAGCCCAAGATCACATCTCTTCCATGAAGTAACAATGGGAGCCCGGGTGATGTTATCACCCGCTAGCAGCTCGGCCCACCAACCCATAGCTCACTGTGAACTCTGTGACTCACTGATCCCTAAGGATGGGTTACAAATTCCACAGCTCCTTTCATCCCAGAGCAGAGCCTCACATCACGCCAGGCAGCGTTGCTCCACGTCGTAGAGGTTCACACTTTTATTGTTGTTGTGATTTGTATGTTTATTTTGATAGAGAGAGAGTGCTGAAAGAGCAGTGGGCTTGGATTTGGACCTCGGCTGGCAGTGGTACTCACGCTCCACAGGAAGCAGCTTAGACAGCTATACCACCCCGGGCCACACATCTACTCTCTTCTACAACACTGACCCGATGATATGATGGAGTGGGGACCGTTATGCTTCTGCACTCAGACTCATTTCCTTTTTTTTAAGTTGGATTTGTACTGTACAGTACCTCTTGCAAAGTTCACATTAGTGTGTACAGCTGTAGCCTGTGGTAGCCTACAGGATGTATGTGTAACTGGTGTGAAATGGCTAGCGAATTAGCGGTGCGTGCTAGTAGCGGTTCAATCGGTGACTTCACTCGTTCTGGGAGCTTGAAGTAGTTGTGTCCCTTGCTTTGCAAGGGTTGTGACTTTAGTGGAGCGATAGGCAACGCTGCTTCGTGGGATGCTTGCTGGGTCCCTGGTTCAAGCCCAGGTTGGGGCAAGGAGAGGGATGGAAGCAAAACTGTTACATACTGTATGTTATAGAGCATTTGCACATTACTGCATGTATGAATGCACAAGACCTAATTCAGATGGGCGGAGTTTCTTGATGTTAAAATACACTATGTGCCCTGAATGGTTTAGGCGAATGGATATTGGATAGAGAGGGTTTGAATACGAGGTAGAAAGCAGAAGGCAATCTTGTCAGTAATCCCTCACTGCAATCTAACATCGTAGGTCTGACATACTGCTCTGAATATTGGAAAGCGCATGTGATATTTCTGTGTAAATACACTCCCCTACGTATTTATTTGGACAGTGAAGCTAAAGCTTTTTTATTTGGCTTTATACTTCAGCATTTGGGATTTGAAATTGAATGTTTTTTTACGAGGTCACAGTACAGAATGTCACCTTTTTATTTGAGGGTGTTTTCATACATATCTGTTCAACCGTTTAGAAATGAATGCACTTTATGTGTCTAGTCCCCCCACACTGTCTGTGTCAGTCTGTCTCAATATTGCTCTGAATTTCAGAAATATCTCTCTCTCTCTCTCTCCACCCCCGATTAACAGGAGAACCATTGTAGGCGTATAAAGATCCTGGGGGACTGTTACTACTGTGTGTCAGGTCTGACCCAGCCCAAGACTGACCATGCCCACTGCTGTGTGGAGATGGGCCTGGACATGATTGACACCATCACGTGAGTCTATAGGTTTATGGTGGACACTCACTCTCTCACTAATCTTTGCTGGCTCCTTGGCCATTTGTCTCTCCACGCCGTCCTGTTCTGGGCCAGGTCCCGGGCTGGTGTGGTGTTATGTTCCAGTTTGTGTCATCCATGATAAACATGTCACTCGTATATGGCCTGATAAACCACACGAGTCATCGTGATGTTAGAGTCAGTGTCGACACCTGTTGATTTGTGATGGACACCATATCACATTTATCGCTGTATCAAATCCAATTTGATTTGTCACATGCGCAGAGTTCAGAAAATATTTACTAAATAAACTAAAGTAAAAAAATAAAAAACACAATAAAAGAACAGCAATGAGGCTACAGTATATACAGGGGGTACCGAATCAATGTGCGGAATGTATAGTTTAGTCAAAGTCATTTTTACATGTAGGTAGGGGTAAAGTGACTATGCACAGATAACAAACAGTGAGTTTAGCTAGGCAGCAGGCAGCAGGAATGAGCCTGCTGAATGCTGAATCATTTGGTTTGACCAGGGATAAGAGTGAGACTGAGGACTGGGGATATTGATATTCTCAATTCTTCTAAACCCCTGGTGTACAAGTCCAGGCTGAAGGATTCTATGAATACATGACAACACCGCAGATAGATGGGGTTGAGAGGGAATGGAAATGCATTTGGATGCTTCCTATTGAAGCTTGAAAGTGTTTGACTCCTTTGCATGTCCTGCACAATCTGGAGAAAGAAGGAGGAGCGCAACACTTCAATGAGCCTTAACCCGTTCTGTGATAAATACATGGCCGTTGGCTTGGTGTTATTTCGCTCCATATGCCATATAGGGGTTGTACATACACACACCCATATACGTAGTGTTTTAAGAATGACAAATATAGGGCTACAATGCACAATAAAAACACCTTATCTTAGCGGTGGATTCATATTCATATTGGTGACAAGAGTAGCATTTTGCCCTGTTTATTGAGTGTCTAGACTCTAGATAATGCTCTTAAACCTCACTTTGCTCCCTCGTTGCAGATTTTCCTCTGTCTGTACTCTCACATTCTCTTTAACTTTACTTTCCTAACAGACAGGAGTAGAGAAAAAACTGTTTAGAATCTGAAGTAGCTACCATTTTTTTCCTTCTGGCTTATCTCCCCAGAACAGGTGTACTTTTTCTTCCAGACAGAGAGGGAGAGGATGGGAGGCTGGGAGGGAGGTTAGAACTCAGTGCTGCCTGGCCTATCTGTACTATTATGTGAAGAGGGGCAGCACCGTTTATCATGGCAGAATAAAATGTGTGGAGGCAAGAAATGATTTGTATACAGTAATGCTAGAGTGGACACACTAAGGTGGCAAATGGAGGGTATATTACTGGTAACTTTCAAAGTTTACCAGTAAACTGCCAGAATTTTCGTAACTTTCAAGGATTTTGTGGAATTTTATCACATGGCATCTAGTGGCCTTTTTGGGTACTTCAGATTATCACAGGTGCCTGTAATTATCTTTGGCCCTCTGTGTGGCCTTATCACATCTAACATTTATAAAATAATCAAATAAGATTATTAAACATATATATATATATATATATATATATATATATATAGAATGACAAATCTGTAAAGCATTATGCTAAATATAAACCATCAATTTAGTAAATACCATTAGTGTTTAAAGGGTCAATCTTCAGTTGCTACATACATTTTTGGACTTATAAATTAATGATATGTACCTATCGGTTCTTGAAGAATATCATTTATAAATGCCTCATGAGCTTATTTCAACTGTCGTACCCCATCAGAACCCAAAATGTAAGCTTTTTTACCTCAATGTTTGTGAACAAGGTAAATGTAAACAAACAATATATGCGGTGCCTTCAGAATATATTCACAGCACTTGACTTTTTCCACATTTTGTTGTGTTACAGCCTGAATTTAGATTTTGTGTCACTGATCTACACACGATACCACATCATGTCAAAGAGGAATTCTGTTTGTAGAAAATATTGGAAAGATGAAATGTCTTGAATCAATAAGTATTCAGCCCCTTTGTTATGGCAAGCCTAAATAAGTTCAGGAGTACAAACGTGCTTAACAAATCCCATCATTCCGTGTTCAATAATAGTGGTTAACATGATTTTTTAATGACTACCCCATCTCTGTACCCCACACATACAATTATCTGTAAGGTCTCTCAATCTAGTAATGACTTTCAAGCACAGATTCAACCACAAAGACCAGGGAGGTTTTTCAATGCCTTGCAAAGAAGGGCATCGATTGGTAGCTGTGTAAACTGAGTAGGAAACTGCTCAGGGATTTCACCATTAAGCCAATGGTGATTTTAAAATAGTTGTAGAGTTTAATGGCTGTGATAGGAGAAAACTGAGGATGGATCAACAACATTGTAGTTACTCCACAATACTCACATAAATGAAGAGAAAGAAGCCTGTACAGAATAAAAAATATTCCAAAACATGCATCCGGTTTGCAAAAAAAGGCACTTGAATAATACTGCAAGAAATGTGGCAAAGAAATACACTTTTTGTCCTGATACAAAGAGGTATATTTGGGGCAAATCTAACACAACACAGCACTGAGTACCGCTTTTCATATTTTCAAGCATGGTGCTGGCTGCATCATGTTATGGGTATGCTTGTAATTGGCAAGTACTAGGGAGTTTTATATTTTTTATAAAAAGAAACAGAATACAGTTATAAGCACATTCAAAATCCCAGAGGAAAACCTGCTTCAGTCTTCTTTCCACCAGACACTGGGAGATGAACTCACCTTTCAGCAGAACAATAGCCTAAAACACAAGGCTAAATCGACACCGGTAGTTGCTTACCAAGACGACATTGAATGTTCCTGAGTGGCCTAGTTACCGTTTTGACTTAAATCGGCTTGAAGATCTATGGCAAGAATTGAAAATGACTGTCTAGGAATGATCGATTTTAAAAAGATGAACTGGCAAATATTGTACAATCCAGATGTGCAAAGCTCTTAAAGACTTACCCAGAAAGACTCACAGCTGTAATCACTACCAAAGGTGCTTCTACAAAGTGTTGAATCAGGGGTGTCAATACTCATGTAAATGAGATATTTCTGTATTTCATTTTCAATAAATGAGCACCATTTTCTAAAAACATTAGTTAAATTTGTCATTATTGGGGTATTGTGTGTTTAGGAGGGTTAGAAAAAAATGTATTTAATACATTTTGAATTCACGCTGTAACACAACAAAATGTGGGATAAGTACATTTCTTTGCAGGGCATTGTAGCCTCAAAACATCGATAAAATTATCATTTCGATATCTGGATGGCCAGTCCTTGCATCATAGCTTTGTCTATGAATTTGAGAGTGGTTGCATCTCAATTATTATCTCCATTATTATCCATTATTGTTTGCTTTTATATGAGGGTTTAAGCATTAAGTATCTTCTTCCTTTTTCTTTTTACACACTTATTTATTTTACTGTGTCATAGTCTTTGTTGTAAGTGTTTTGGCACCAAACTGGTGGCAGTTGTGAAAAAAAGTCAATTGTTGGAAGAGAAAATAATGGCATATTTGGTTAAATACTTTTTTCATTATATAGACTATTTTCACTTAAACCATAAATATGGTCTATCCACTAGAATGTAATGGACAATATGGACATAGATACAACAAATGAAAGCTGTATATGAATACATTTTTAAAAAAGTTGTTAAAATATAAACTACCAAAGTTACAATTGCAGTAGGAAAATCAGAGTACTTTTGTTGTAAATTAACAGTAATTTTGCAACCCTAGTATGCACATACACACACACACACACACACACACACACACACACACACACACACACACACACACACACACACACACACACAAACAAACTCTGCCCCACAATCACACGCTTAGTGTCAATGATATAATATTGTAATGACCCTTCTCATGCTCCTGCAGATCAGTAGCGGAGGCCACGGAGGTGAATCTGAACATGCGTGTGGGTCTCCACACGGGCCGGGTGCTGTGTGGGGTCCTGGGACTGAGGAAGTGGCAGTATGACGTGTGGTCCAACGACGTCACACTGGCCAACGTGATGGAGGCAGGGGGACTGCCTGGGTTAGTACCAGTTATCACCATGCCATTTGCTTTCACAGTACCCATCCTGACACACAACACAGCCTCTGGAGCAATTAGTGTTTAAGTACCTTGCTTGAAGGCACAACGGCGGTAGGCAGCACCACATGATGCTGACTCTGTGTTTCTCCTTCTCCACCAGGAAGGTCCACATCACCAAGGCGACCCTGGACTCCCTGAATGGAGACTATGAGGTAGAACCTGGCAACGGCCACGAGAGAAACGCCTTCCTCCTCAAACACCAGATCGAGACCTTCTTCATTGTACCATCTCACCGACGGAAGGTCAGGGCTGCGTGTTTGTGTATGTGTGTGTACTTGTGTGCAAGCATGTATGTTTGTGTGTGTGTGTGTGTGCGTGCATGTGTGTGTAAAATATGGGAAATCTTCTGCATTAGAGAGGATGATCGAGAGTTTTTGCATGTGTGTACAGTTTATATGTGTACCCTGCTGAAAAAAACAGCATAGACATGGTGTTTTTCAAGGTGTTTTTGCTGGTGACCAGCCTTTGTTATATTTTTGTTGGTGACCAGCCTTCGTTGTGTTTTCGCTGGTGACCAGCCTTCGTTGTGTTTTCGCTGGTGACCAGCCTTCGTTGTGTTTTTGCTGGTGACCAGCCTTCGTTGTATTTTTGTTGGTGACCAGCCTTCGTTGTGTTTTTGCTGGTGACCAGTCTTCGTTGTGTTTTCGCTGGTGACCAGCCTTCGTTGTGTTTTCGCTGGTGACCAGCCTTCGTTGTGTTTTCGCTGGTGACCAGCCTTCGTTGTGTTTTCGCTGGTGACCAGCCTTTGTTGTGTTTTTGCTGGTGACCAGCCTTCGTTGTGTTTTTGCTGGTGACCAGCCTTCGTTGTGTTTTCTCTGGTGACCAGCCTTCGCTTGGTTTTGAAAACTGCTGACCAATGATTTCTAATTCCTATTAGAATTCAGCCTGAGTGGGGATATCCAACAATTGGAAGTTATATTCACCGACAATTCAGAATGACTGCCAGGGTTTGAAAGATGAATGAATTATACTACTTTAAACCATCTAAACTGAAACAATGATTTCAGTAACGGGTGCAATAAGTCCAACTAACATATATGATTAGTTTAAATGTGTTACTTTTTTACAGACCTCAAGAATTGTCTTCTGATGTGATTTAAGCGTTGACATGCACTCAGAACATGCATTTGTTGTTTGTCTATTAATAATTGTAAAATTTATATTGAATAAAAAATTCTAAACCAAGAAAAATAAAACAGAGAAAATACATTTTCTGGGGGCCCATTAGAGTTGCTTATTAACCATTATTTTATCAGTTATATTAACAGAAAACACATCTCTAGTACACCGAGGATCTGGGGAAGAGTTGCAGGGTAGATGATAGGGAAGGATGTGCCTATATAAGTCAAACTAACTTGCAGATGATTGTTGACACATCAACCAGGATCAAAGGGCAGGGCAATTTGTGACTTGTTTTGGTAATCAGTGGTTGTTTTGGAGGGGGAGTGGTTTCTCCTCTCCTAGGCAATCAGCAATTAGTACAGGGAGGTGTGCTCTTCACCTCTGCTAGGCAACTAGCAATTAGTGTTAGTACTTCAGTCCCCCCTGTTTTCTCAGTTCTTAGCTGCGGTTGAGTCAGTAAGGCCGTCACCGAAAGGAAGACGTTTCTTAGCGGAACGAAAGAGAGAAGGCTCCACACTGCTCTCACTTGAGTATCTTACCTAGTTATTTTTTTCTGATCATCTCATTTTGCTCTTTTGTAACTGTGTGTGTTTTTCTATACCTGTTCGCACCTCTCCCTGTAGGCTTTACAGATGCTCCCCACTCCTTGGCTGCAACCCTTCTAATTTAGTGTACCCTGCGCGCACATCCCTTGTGGAATTCTGGGTCTCTGGCAGTGTTTTTAACTGCTGATCTGCGGTTAAGAACGTTGAGTTCATTTCAGCCTATGCTGCCCTTCAGTCCCTTTACTTTTTGTCCCTTGCGGAGACACGGATCACCCCAGAGAACACTGCTACTCCAGCTGCTCTCTTCATCTGCCTACGTTTTCTCTCATAGTCCGAGAGCATCTGGTCGTCGCGGTTGTGGCACAAGGCTACTCATTTCTCCTAACTGGAGATTCTCTTTTCTCCCTCTCACCTGTCCATCTGTTCATTTGAATTCCATGCTGTCCCTTGTCCCCACTCAAGCTGAACATAGTTGTCATCTATCTGCCATCAGTTAGCATTGGAGAGTTCCTCAATGAGCTTTCCTGATGATGGCTCTTTGTACTTGGTGACTTCAACTTCCCGATGTCTGCCTTCGACTAATTTCTTGTCCCTCCTTGCCTCTTTTGACCTCGCCCTTTCCCAAGCCCCTCCCACTCATAAGGCAGGCAGTACGCTTGACTTCCTCTTTCCTAGCGCTTGTTTGCCTACTAATTTCACTGCAACCCCCCTCCAGGTCTCTGATCACTACTTTGTTTCCTTTTCTGTCTCCCTTTCCTCCAACCCTCCTCCAACCCTAGCCCCTAAGATGGTCATATGCCTTTGCAATCTTCACCCTCTCTCCCACTACTCTCCTCTTCTATTCTATCATCTCTCCCTTCTGATAAATCATTCTCTCTCCTGATTCTGCCTTTTCGACCCAACTCTCCTCACTTTCTGCATCATTTGACTCCTCACACTGTCCCCTTTCCTCCTAGCTGACTCGGCCCTCCCCTCCTGCTCCGTGGCTGAGTGATTCATTAAAAGCTTACAGAACAGGGCTGCAAGCAGCTGAGCGAAAATGGAGGAAAGCTAAACTTCTGGAGGACTTATCATCCTTTCACTCCCTCCTCTCTACCTTCTCTTTCTCGGTATCTGCTGCTAAAGCCACTTTATATTACTCTAAATTTCAATCTTCTGCCTCTAATCCTAGGAAATGCTTTCCTACCTTCTCCCTCCTACCTCTCTGCGGACTACTTTGTCAACCACTATGAAAAGAAGGTTGACGACATCCTCTACTCATTCACTCAGCCTAATGAGTCCACTGGTCCCACTCACACAGAACTACCCTACGCCTTGACCTCCCCCACCCCCCCCAGATCAAGTCCTGCGACTAGTGAGGTCTGGCAGCCCGACAATCTACCTGCTCGACCTCATCCCCTCCTCCCTTCTCCTTCATCCCTGACCACTGGCTGTGTCCCCTCTGACTTCAAAATGGCCCGAGATGGACCCCTCCACTAGAAACCAAGACTCGACTCATCTGACGTCAAACTATAGACCTGTGTCCCTTTATTTTCTTGAGTGTACTGTCTCTGATCAACTCTCTCGTTATCTCTCTCAGAACGAACCAAGACAGGTCACTCAACCTAGACTGCTTTTCTCTGTCACTGAGGCTCTCTGCACTGCCAAAGCTGACTCTCTCTCCTCTGTTCTCATCCTCCTAGATCTATCCGCTGCCTTCAACACCATGAGCCATCAGACCCTCCTCTGGGAGTCTCAGGCTCTGCACACTTTTGGATTGCATCGTACCTGGCAGGCCGCTTCTACCAGTTGACATGGAGAGGATCTGTGTCTGCACCACGTACTCTCACTACTGGTGTCCCCTAGGGCTCGGTTCTAGGCCATCTCCTCTTCTGTCTATACACCAAGTCACTCAGCGCCGTCATCTCCTATCATTGCTATGCGGATGACACTCAACTACTCCCCCCCCTCCCCCTTTCTGACACCCAGGTGGTGACACACATCCCTGCATGCCTGGCAGATATCTCAGCTTGGATGTCGGCCTACTACCTCAAGCTCAACTTCGACAAGATTGAGCTGCTCTTCTTCCCGGGGTATGCCTGTCCACTCAAAGACCTCTCCATCACGGTTGATAACTCCAGTGTTGCCTGCCTAGAGTGAAAAGAACCTTGGCATGACAATGCAAACGTCAAAGCAGTGACTCGCTCCTGCAGGTTCATGCGCTACAATATCTGTAAAGTACGACCCTACCTCACACAGGAAGCGGCGCAGGTCCTAATCCAGGCACTTTTTCCACTCAATATTTTGAATGTAAGGTCCAATCGTCAAGGCGCTTTGAAATATAGGTGGGGGCAATGTACCAGTGGGGTAGTCTAATTAGCATATTTGGTGGCATGATCCAAAAATGTGTATTTGTACCAACTGTCAGTGGAAGTAGTTGATGGCTATGTTGTCAAAGGTTGAGCACCTCTTAACACGGTCAGTTCTGCAATCTTTGTAAGGGCATATGAGCTGCACTGTTAAGAGGTTACTGTGAATTTAGTAGTACCTTAATGGAAGTTAGTTGCTGTGAATTTTGCTTGACCTAATTGGCAACCAGCTGTAAAATTCAGTCATGTAAGAGCCAGTAACCGCAAGCAACTCACTGGCAGTAGCTCACTGTACCTCCATTGAACTTTTCTGATAGCTTATAACAACTACTAAGCTTTCTTTGTGGTGAGCACACTTGGGCTCCAGCCTCACCTGGCCTCAACCTCTTGGTTGGCAACTAACTGATCTTTCTGTCAGGTCAGTGTATGTGACAGACATCAGCCACAGTCAGTTATTGTGAATTTTACAATAACTAAAGCTGACAGTAAATGATTGAAAATTGAACATGAACTTCCCGATGACCAACTACCTTTAAAGTAACTGGAAAATCCACAGTAACATCTTAACAGTGCAGCACTTGATTGTAGAATTTGGAGTGGAAAAATGAGATGCTCAACATAACAATGAAACCACTTAAACTAGTACATCACTTCCACTAATGGTTGGCACATATACAACATATTTTAAACCATGTGCCCAAATATGCTAATGAGCCCACGCCAGCACATTGCCCCCAATGGCCTTCACAGGAAGGCCAAAAAACATATCACGGACATCAACCACCCGAGCCACGGCCTGTTCACCCCGCTGTCATTCAGCAGGCGAGGTCAGTATAGGTCCATCAAAGCAGGGACCGAGAGACTGAAAGAAGCGTTTTATCAGACTGTTAAATAGCCATCACTAGTCGGCTTCCACCCGGTTACTCAACCCTGCACATTAGAGGCTGCTGCCTTCATATAAACTCAGCAAAAAAAGAAACGTCCCTTTTTCAGGACCCTGTCTTTCAAAGATAATTCGTAAAAATTAAACACTGTTTCCCATGCTTGTTCAATGAACCATAAACAATTCATGAACATGCGCCTGTGGAACAGTCATGAAGACACTAACAGCTTACAGACGGTAGCCAATTAAGGTCACAGTTATGAAAACAGGACACCAAGAGGCCTTTCTACTGACTCTGATAAACCCCAAAAGAAAGATGCCCAGGGTCCCTACTCATCTGCGTGAACGTGCCTTAGGCATGCTGCAAGGAGGCATGAGGACTGCAGATGTAGCCAGGGAAATAAATTGCAATGTCTGTACTGTGAGATGCCTAAGACAGTGCTGCAGGGAGACTGGACGGACAGCTGATCATCATCACAGTGGCAGACCACGTGTAACAACACCTGCACAGGATCGGTACATCCGAACATCACACCTGCGGGACAGGTACAGGATGGCAACAACTGCCCGAGTTACACCAGGAACGCACAATCCCTCCATCAGTGCTCAGACTTTCTGCAATAGGCTGAGAGAGGCTGGACTGAGGGCTTGTAGGCCTGTTGTATGGCAGATCCTCACCAGACATCACCGGCAACAACATTGCCTATGGGCACAAACCCACTGGTCGCTGGACCAGACAGGACTGGCAAAAAGTGCTCTTCACTGACGAGTCGTGGTTTTGTCTCACCAGGGGTGATGGTTGGATTCGTGTTTATCATCGAAGGAATGAGCGTTACACCGAGGCCTGTACTCTGGAGCGGGATCAATGTGGAGTTGGAGGGTCTGTCATGGTCTGTGTGTCACAGCATCATTGGACTGAGCTTGTTGTCATTGCAGGCAATATCAACGCTGTGAGTTACAGGGAAGACATCCTCCTTCCTGCAGGCTCATCCTGACATGACCCTCCAGCATGACAATGCCACCAGCCATACTGCTCGTTCTGTGCGAGATTTCCTGCAAGACAGGAATGTCAGTGTTCTGCCATGGCCAGTGAAGAGCCCTGATCTCAGTCCCATTGAGCACGTCTGGGACCTGTTGGATCAGAGGGTGAGGGCTAGGCCCACTCCCCCCAGAAATGTCCGGGAACTTGCAGGTGTCTTGGTGGAAGAGGGGGTAACATCTCACAGCAAGAACAGGCAAATCTGGTGCAGTCCATGAGGAGGAGATGCACTGCAGTACTTAATGCAGCTGGTGGCCACACCAGATACTGACTGTTACTTTGGATTTTGATCCCCCCCCCCCCCCCCCCTTTGTTCAGGGACACGTTATTCCATTTCTGTTCGTCACATGTCTGTGGAACTTGTTCACTTTGTCTCAGTTGTTGAATCTTGTTATGTTCATACAAATATTTACACATGTTAAGTTTGCAGAAGATAAACGCAGTTGACAGTGAGAGTACGTTTCTTTTTTTTGCTGAGTTTAAATAGACTTGGAATCACTGGCCACTTTAATAATGGAACATTAGTCATTACACCTGAAACTAGTCACTTTAATGTTTACATACTGCTTTACTCATCTTATATGTATATTCTGTGTTCTATTCTACTGTATTTTAGTCAATGCCACTTCCGACATTGCTTGATCTAAAATTAACATATTTCTTAACTCCATTCTTTTACTTTTAGATTAGTGTGTATTGTTGTGTATTGTTAGATACTCTTGCTCTATTGGAGCTAGGAACACAAGCATTTTGCTACACCTGCCATAGCATCTGCTAAATATGGTCATGTGACCAATAATTTGATTTGACCTACATTTCAAAGTTCAGTGAAAGTAAGATAAAAAACAAGTCATTTTTACAACATGAGACCTTAATTTAACTGTCAAAATACTGTATTTATACTGCAACTCAGTAGCTAGTAACTTACTGTGAAATTACAGGTCATTTTTAACAGCGTGTGTAATATGCTCATCTGAAGTATCCTATAAGTATAACTGTAGAACCTGTCATTGGTTCTTCCTGGAATTAGAGGGTTCTTCAAGAGAGGGTTCTAAATGGGACTCAAAGGGTTCCTTTACAGCAGGGTTCCCCAACTGCTGGTCCGGGAGCCGGATTTGGCCTGTGGGTGATTTTATTTGGCCCCTCCAAAAAAATGTTTTACTTTTTTGGATGGTTGGACATAAGAGACACCAGCAAATCAGCTCCAACTGCTTTACATTTTGGAACGCTTTTCCAAAGTATTCCCACACATAATGGAGATATACAGTATGAGATCATATACAAATGTAAGCAAGGTTTGAAATGATTATGTTGTAGTCAAATATTATATCTGTTTCTTGCTGTCAATTTGCAGTCTACAAATAATTTGTAAGTATGTTCTGGATCACAGACCATCCGCTCCAAAAATAATTGTCCCACGGCTGAATCTAGTTGATGATCTCTGGCCTACAGGGACAAATTACAGAATGTCTATCAGTTCTAATCTTTAAACAATCTTTATGATACCCACAGAACCAGTGGCGGAGCAGGAAATTCAGGTTGTGGAAACCAAGAGGTTGAGTTCAAATCCCAAGCGAGGTTGACTCCCAAGTCATAAGATTTTGCTGGTCTCCAAAACTACGCCCATAATTATTGTATTTCCCAGCATGCTCTATTTCAGTTAGATTTTTTGAATTGTTCATTTCAATATCTGTGTTTTTGCATGTACAGTTGAAGTCGGAGTTTACATACACTTAGGTTGGAGTCATTAAAACTTGTTTTTCAACCACCCCACAAATTTCTTGCTAACAAACTATAGTTTTGGCAAGTCGGTCAGGACATCTACTTTGTGCATTACACAAGTAATTTACAGACAGATTATTTCACTTATATTGTATCACAATTCCAGTGGGTCAGAAGACTGTGCCTTTAAACAGCTTGGAAAATTCCAGAAAATGATGTCATGGCTTTAGAAGCTTCTGATAGGCTAATTGACATAATTTGAGTCAATTGTAGGTGTACCTGTGGATGTATTTCAAGGCCTACCTTCAAACTCAGTGCCTCTTTTCTTGACATCATGGGAAAATGAAAAGAAATCAGACAAGACCTCAGAAAATAAATGGTAGAACTTCACAAGTCTGGTTCATCCTTGGGAGAAATTTCCAAATGCTGAAGGTACCACATTCATCTGTACAAACAATAGTATGCAAATGTAAACACCATGGGACCAAGCAGCCATCATACCGCTCAGGTAGAGATGCGTTCTGTCTCCTAGAGATGAACGTACTTTGGAGCGAAAAATGCAAATCAATCCCAGAACAACAGCCAAGGACCTTGTGAAGATGCTGGAGGAAACTGGTACAAAAGTATCTATATCCACAGTAAAACGAGTCCAATATCAACATAACCTGAAAATGCCCTCAGCAAGGAAGAAGCCTTGATGTGGTCCTTGATGTGAAAGAAATGTGTTTTCTGTTAAAATGCCTGAAAAAATAATGGTTAATAAACAACTCTAAAGGGGCCCCATAAAATTAGTTTCCTGACTTCTATCTTCCCTGGTTTCGTTTTTTAAATTCAATATTACAATTATTAATAGACAAACAACGGGAATTGATGTTCTGAGTCCATGTCAATGCTTAAATCACATCAGGAGACAATTCTTGAGGTTTGGGGGGGAAAATAAATGTTTAAGATGTTTGAGTGTAATTTCCCATGAATTGTACATCCAAAAAGAGAGGAAGTGTGGTTTCTGCTGTTTGGCCTACTGCTGCAGCGCGTCATTGGCACGGTTTGCTAAACAATCCCCACTCAATTTATACAAATAAATAGTCATGATGTGGTGTGGTCAGGTAAGCCTACTTTGCCGAAGGTTTTTGGGGGGAAAGACGTTTAACTACCCAAAAGACGGTTAACATTAGCAACACTAACTGTTTACATACAGAGTAGACAAACGCGCACACCAAACAGACAGAAGGGAAATATTGCTGGAATTTAATGGGCAGATATTATGTTACATTTGGCCATTTAAATAGAATAGTGGCTAACCAGGGGGGGGGGGGATAATGTCAATGTGACTTTAATTGGATCGTAGCCGGAAGCTTTTCTGTTTATCACAGTTTGCGATGGAACACATGAAAACCTTTATGTATATTGAGCAAAAATGTAAACTCAACGTGTCAAATGTTGGTCTCATGTTTCATGAGCTGAAATCAAAGATCCCAGAAATGTTCCATACACACAAAAAGCGTATTTCTCTCATTTTGTACACAAATTTGTTTACATCCTTGTTAGTGAGCATTTCTCCTTTGCCCCTTATGCCGGGGACAAAAAAAGGTTTTGTCAAACAACACAATGTCTCAATTTCTGAAGGAGCGTTTAATTGGCATGCTGACTGCAGGAATGTCACCAGAACATTCGCTGGAGAATTTAATGTTAATTTCTCTACCATAAGCCGCATTCAATGTCTTTATAGAGAATTTGGCATTATGTCCAAAACTGAGGAGTATTTCTATCTGTAGTATAGCCCTTTTGTGGTGAGAAACTCATTCTGATTGGCTCACCCATGGCTGTGCCCCTGACAAGTCATGTGAACTCTATTTTATTTTTTACTAGGCAAGTCAGTCAAGAACAAATTCTTATTTTCAACGACGGCCTGAACTGCCTGTTCAGGGGCAGAACGACAGATTTGTACCTTGTCAGCGCAGGGATTTGAACTTGCAACCTTTCGGTTTCTAGTCCAATGCTCTAACCACTAGGCTACCCTGCCGCCCCAACAGATCAGGGCCTAATTTATTTATTTCAAGTGACTGATTTCCTTATATGAACTCTAACTCAGTAAAATCTTTGAAATTGTTGCATGTTGCGTTCACATTTTTGTCCTGTATACTTTAAAAACCGATTGGTGAGTTACTCATACAGTAGGTTAGCTGTGAGCTACTCTAGACCCCCGAGTTAGACCATGCTGGTAAGACCAGCTTGACCAGCTAGACCATTCTGGTCAGGCCAGCTTGACTAGCGTCCGACCTGCACTGACCAGCATAGACCAGCTTGAAATTTATGCTGATCTATGCTGAAGTAACTTTGATATATAGTACTGGACATGACATTGGTTTATACTGTATGTGGACAGATGTAGTTTGACTGCTAGAACGGACAGACAATACATTTTAAAGGAACTACCTGGTGAAATGTAGTCCAGATTTAAAAAATACTTAATTAACCTTTCATTAACTTTCGTTTTCAACAGAAGGTGAAACATTATCGATCTGAACTGAACAGCATTTTAGTCCTGTACTACTGTACTACATGTTCAATATGCTGTGTGTATTGTAGAAAGTGTTGGGTATGTTTTTCATTGAGTTGTCACTCAGTCACGGTTGTTCAGATCCGATGGGTTCCCTTACAGTCTCCCTGATGTTTGGCCTCAGCTCTGACACTGTCTTGTCAACAGCCTGTGGCAGCAACACACACACACACACACACACACACACACACACAACCCCCCCCCCCCACCCCCCACCCCATCCCCTTCTAGTCTTCACATCTCCAACAGATGTGCCACTAGCAGCATTCGTACATCCGTGTCAGTTCATAATCATCTCTCCTCTCCTGCTCTCCCCTTCTCCTACCCTACCCTTGCCCTGCAGACTTTATTAGGTCTGGAGACGGGTCTAACTTCCTGATGCCTGTGTATTTATCCAGCGCTGCTTGGCTATTCATCTGGTACACTGTACAGAAATGCACAATGCACACTCTGGTGAGGTGCTGAAAAACGGAAGATAAACAACCATGGCTCTTTATCCGAGACGTTGGTTAATAAATCCACAAGCAAGGCGAAATGAGTGTATGAGATTTTTTTGTTGCATTGTTGTCCGTCAGTTTTCAGATTATGTAAGAGCTTTATGTGGATCCATATGTGAACCTTCACAGTAGTGTCACACTATTGTCTCAGGGGGCCGTTCAGCCACCCAGCCCTCTTCTACTCTCCTCCTTTGTGAGATGTAACCTTAGTCAAGTGTCCCACGTCCCAAATGGCTCTCTATTTAGAGAATTCCTTTTGAAGTAGTGCACTAAATAGGAAATAGCGTGCCATTTGAAACACATGCTCGGTTAATCCTCTTGATAGACGAGCCGACCGCTCTACTTCATCAACGAAGAGAAGAGACCGAGAAGAGGCGCCGTAGGGAGAGTTAGTGTTTGTGTGCCGTAATCTGAGATGAAGACATAGTCATCTGTGAACGTATGAAGTGTATCTACAGTACAAGTATGTATCCTAGTGTGTATCCTAATCCCTGCTCTCACCGCTTGTTTGTTGACAGATATTCCCAGGATTGATTCTCTCGGATATAAAACCTGCCAAGAAGATGAAGTTTAAGACCGTGTGCTACCTGCTGGTGCAGCTCATGCACTGTAGGAAGATGTTCAAGGCCGAGATACCTTTCTCAAACGCCATGAACTGTGAGGACGGCGACAAGGTAAGATCTTTGAGCGTGTGCATGCTTGTTTGTGTGTGTTGTGTAAGGGAATGTAGAGACAAAGAGAGAAGGTCTGTGTGTATACTTTTGAGTACATGTGTGTGTACATACATGTGTGTGTGAGCATGCATGTGCGTGTACTTGTCTGCGTGCAACGTGTGCTTCCCAACCAACCAGACTTTGTTGACCTTCATCCGTTTACTTTCAATTCCTTTGTTAATATGGCTGATTGTCAGTGTGTTATCTTGACCCGCTGTCCCTGTAAAGATATCCTGAAGTCTGGCTTCAGTTCAAATCTGGCTCAGGATATTTAAATCCAGATACTCAGGTCTGTGTGGGTGTGTGTGTGGGAAAGGAGATGTAATGCAGCGGATAAGAGCCAAAAGAAATCTCACCCTTTCAGATAAAACCATAAAACTTAGTACAATCATTCTGTAAAGGGCATAAGAACTTCTGTGGTTACATTTATATAATATGTCATAGAGCTCTGATGCTTTGTGAGAAGCCTGGATGGAAGCATGTAAACATAGCTTTCAAAAGAGAGGGGATTGGAGTGAAGTTAAAATATACTCGACACAGACTGAGATATTCAGATTCAGGCCACACACACACACACACACACACACACACTCTCCAGGCTGTCGGAAATGACAATGAACTCCGAGAGAGAGGGAGAGTGGGAGATGGGAGATGGGAGACGAGGAAGGAGTGAAAGGATGAGTGCACTCGGAGCAGTCGTGGGTGTATGATGTGATGAGTGTCCTATGCTCCTCGGACCATCTCCAAACAATTGGGTCACATGCAGAGTGGGAGATGGAAAGACTAAAGAGAGAGACTAGAGGGAAAGCGAGAGGGCGACGGGAGAGGAAGGGGGTGAGAGACAGGCTTACAACACAGCCACAGAAACACTAATTAGTGTAATCAATGCACACACGCCTCCAAAGCAACCAAGAGAAAGTGAGGGGTGATGAGGATGAAGTCAGTGGGGTGTGTGTTTGTTAACCTTCCTCAACCGTCCTCATTCGCTCTGCCCCCCCCAATCCCCATTATGATGGCACTCTTTTCATTTTCAGCCGCTCCTCGCTTACCCACTGTCTCTCACGCTGTGACACTGATGGGCCTCAGTCTGTACAGCTCACTGGCTTTCTTCCTTCATCCAGGAAGACTCAATCAGGCTACATCCCAAATTACACACTGTGTCCTATATAGTACACTGCAGGCCAAAAGTAGAACACCACGAAGAGAACCATTTGGGACACGTCCTCATTCTCTCTGGTGTCAAATCACTGCTTTTGCTCTGCTGCTCCACATAGCCCACTGTACAGTAACGACGCTTCCAAAGGACTATCAAGAAAAGGGGGTTCAGTTGGGGTCAGAGAATGAATGTTAACCGTAGAGTAAATCATTTATGTTTTGTTTGTTGTGTGAAGATGAGCATTTAATGTGTTGATGCCCCTTTTCAATTCATGTGAAGTCAAGTCAACCACAAGGATTGACTTTGTTTGATTTCCCTTGGTCACATTTAAAGATTTGAGTACTATTAGAACACACCTCTCCTTACTCCATGGTGAATTTTGGGGTTTGTAGTTAAGTGTAAACTTTCTCTCACCCACAATGATACCCAAACAGTAAACAGCAGAGGCCCAGCAGAGGTCCTCCGTGAACCATTGTTTTGAACAGCTGGTATAAAACCCTCTGAACTAGTCAAGTCAGGATTCCGTTTCCCACAATTCTGTGCCACAGCGGAGGGCCCTGCGGACGGCTCCAGAGAAGCTGCGGAACCGGACGTCGATGTCGGCTAACGTGACCCAGGCCAGTCCCGGAACACGGGTCAACCGCTACATTGGTCGCCTAATCGAGGCGAGGCAGACAGAGTCAGACACAGCTGACCTCAACTTCCTCACACTCATGTATAAGTGCTCTGAGCGCGAGCAGAGGGTGAGTAACTGTACTACACTTACAGCATACATGCACAAACATACGCACGCAAAAGTCGCAGCGCAAGGAATGCAATGACTTTTGAATCCAACCTTTTGATAGACGTAGCACCCAGAAGATGCTTTAATCATTATTTTATCTGAGACATCCCTCTCTCTGGTTTCTCTGCCAGTACCACCAGCTCCATGATGAGTACTTCACCAGCGCCGTGGTCCTCTCTCTAATTCTAGCTGCCTTGTTCGGCCTTGTCTACCTTCTCATCCTACCACAGTATGTACTAGATTATTATAGGATATCTGAGAGCAACACATTCTGTACCTCTATCTCTTTCTCTGTGCCTCTCTCTTTATCTCGCTCTCTCTCTCTCTCGCTCGTTTTAGTATATGATATCTGACAGTGACACGATGTCTTTCTAGCTCTCTCTCTCTCTCTCTCTCTCTCTCTCTCTCTCTCTCTCTCTCTTTTCTTTTGGTCTGCTGCCTCTTGAGTTGACTTCCACAGGCTCTCTCCACTAACTCACTACCTCTTCTTCTCGTCCTGCTGTCTTTCCCCTCCTCTCTCCTGCTGCCGTCACCAGGGGAACAGTGGTCCTGGTCCTACTGGTCTTCTGCATCTGTTTCCTAGTAGTTTGTATCATGTACCTGCATGTCACAAAATTCCAGGTAAAAGCCTGCTGGATGCCTTAGGTTCAATTGATTTAACATGTCGTTCCTTTAGTTATTCACTCACTTTTCAGAGGGGTTGATTATGCTGTCAGTGGTTTTCCATGGGTAGGTCAAACTCTTGGCCCAAGCTACAAGTCCCTTTTGATCATTGAGTTCATTTAGCAAATATTACGTTTTTCTGCTTACATCTGCAAATATCGGTAGTTGATAATAATATTATGTAGGAAATTGATGTCAGTGGCCTTCAGAAAACTTTTCAAAGTTCACTTTTCAAACTTTTTGTCTTCAAACTCAATACTAAGTCTATTAATTTCAGCTTTTGTTGAGGTTGACAGATTGACTTTTTCCAACTTCCCTAACGCCCTCAGCTAATATTACATAAATTAAGTTATAATTCTTTTCAAATTCAAATTCTGTGTGGTAAGCTTTTTCTACTCTCCCTCCCATTTCATCCTTAATCTGTTTCTCTTTGTGTCTATTCTCTCTCTCTCTCTCTCTCTCTCTCTCTCTCTCTCTCTCTCAGTGTTTTCCAGGCTGCCTCACCATTCAGATCCGTACTGTTCTGTGTGTTCTCATAGTGCTCTTAATCTATGCTGTTGCCCAGGCCTGTGTGGTAAGTAGGGTTAACAACAAGGCACTAAAACAACAATATTCAGGATATTCATTGCAATACACTTGAAATCATAAATGTAAATGTCATGCAAATCAAATATGCAAAAAACCAACCTTTGAGTTACTGCTCAAGTTTTTTTTCTCCACCGTTCTCTCCTTTGTTTCTCTGCCAGGTGGGCTGCATGCCATGGCTGTGGGGCAGTGCCCACCACTCTAACAGTTCCATTGTCATCATTGACACGAGCGACGGTGCCAACCGCACCATGATGGAGCTGCCGTGCGACGGTGTCCGCTACGCCTTCCTGTCGTGCATTGTGGGCACGCTGACACTGGCGCTCTTCCTGCGCGTCTCCTGGATGCCAAAGATGGCCCTGTTGCTCCTGCTGGGGGTGCTGTATGTCACTGTGCTGGAGCTCAGTGGATTCAGACACACCGCCGGGTGAGGGAGAATACACACACATTATGTACATAATCAAGCACACACACCAGTGAAGGCTGCTTAGGGGAGGATGGCTCTTAATAATGACTCTAATGGGATAAATGGAATGGTATCAAACACATGTTTGAATCCATGCCATTCAATCCATTCCAGCCATTATTATGAGCCGTCCTCCCCTCAGCAGCCTCCACTGACACAAACACAGGAGGGCGAGAGGGAAAAAACCGAACGGACAAATGCACCCACCATCCTCCCACTGTCAGTCCTGAAGCTATAGCCCTCAGATTTACTATGCTCCCCCTGCCACTCACGCATCCAAGGCCATGATTGATTTTACATGACAGTAGTGTCAGCTACGGTTTCCTCTTGGTTTGATTTGGAGTGGGAACAAACAAACAACAGTCACAGGGATATTTCCATTTTGTGGGGACGTGTGTAGGAGGAGAGGAGTCTTTGTTTGTCCTCGACCTGCGCACTCTCTCATGGGAACTGTTTGAAGAGGAGACACACAGTACATGTTCATTAACTCTGAACCAAAAGGCTGAGCTGACAATGTATGCTTTTGCTTGGGTACTGAGTAGGAGTAACTCAGTACCCAGGACCTAGTGCAGCTCAGAGCACAGGCCCATTGTATAGATACAAACAGATCACTTAGTGCAGGAATCATCAACTATATTCAGCCACGGGGCAATTGTTTTCTTTTGAGCAGATGGTCAGGGTGCTGGAACGTAATTACAAATCATTTGTAGGCTGCAAATTGACAGCAAGAAGCCCAAACAGATAATAATATTTGACTAAAACATAATAATTTCAAACCTTGCTTGCATTTGTATACAGTCACATTATTGTTGGACCAAAAAAGACTGTAAAAACAGCAGCAAACATCAGAAAACCTGAACAAGTAAAAAGGTGGGGGCCGCCGGTTGGGGAACCCTGGCTTACCGTATAACGCTGGAATACTCTGATATTGTTGAGATGAAAAACTACTTGTTGTTCTCACAATGGGGTCTTATTATCCGCAAATATTCTATCTGTGCTGAGTGTATGGGGTTTACATCACTGTTGGTTTTAGTCACCCTGTCTGTGTTTTCCTGCGGTTGTGGCTGACATGTTGGTTCTCACTGGTGGTTTCATCCAGACTTAATTCTTTTTGTAGTGGTCCAGACCAAATGTATGTTGCTGACATCAAATTTGGTTTTCACAAAGTGGAGGGGGTCCCTGTCCCTCCACATCTCCCCCCTGTGAAGTTGTACTCCCCACTGTATTTATGTGGTCCCCCACTCCCCCTTTTATTAATGATGTGGTACAGTCCTACTGTATTATGTTGCTGACATCTATGTTAGGCTGTTCCCACAGTGGGGGGGGGGGGGTCTATTCACTATTAATTAATGTTGTGGTACAGTCTAACTGTCTATGACTCATATTGCTAACATCTCTGTTGGTTTCTCCCACAGTGGGGTTCCATAGTGTTACATGTACAGTGCATTCAGAAAGTATTCAGACCCATTGACTTTTTTCACATTTTGTTTTACGTTACAACCATATTCTAAAATGGATTTAAAAACAATTGTTCACACAATACCCCATAATGACAAAGAGAAAACTGATGTATAATTTGCAGAAATACCTTATTTACTTAAGTATTCAGACCCTTTGCTATGAGACTCAAAATTGAGCTCAGATGCATCCTGTTTCCATTGATCATCCTTGAGATGTTTCTAAACTTGATTGGAGTTCCCCTGTGGCAAATTCAAGTGATTGGACATGACTTGGAAAGGTACACACCTGTTTATATAAGGTTTCACAGTTGACAGTGCATGTCAGAGCAAAAACAAAGCCCTGAGGTCAAAGGAATTGTCCATAGAGCTCCAAGACAGGATTGTGTCAAGGCACTGGTCTCGGGAAGGGTATCAAAAAATGTCTGCAGCATTGAAGATCCCCCAAGAACAAAGTGGCCGCCATCATTCTAAATAGAAGAAATTTGGAACCACCAAGACTCTTCCTAGAGCTGGCAGCCCGGCCAAATTGAGCAATTGGGGGAGAAGGGCCTTGGTCAGGGAGATGACCAAGAACCCGATGATTACTCGGGCAGAGCTTCAGAGTTCCTCTGTGGATATGGGAGAACCTTCCAGAAGGACAACCATCTCCAACTCCACTAATCCGGCCTTTATGTTAGTGGCCAGACGGAAGCCACTCCTCCGCAAAAGGCACATGACAACGCATTTGGAGTTTGCCAAAAGGCACCTAAAGGACTCTGACCATTAGAAACAAGATTCTCTGGTCTGATGAAACCAAGATTGGACTTTTTGGACTCGTTTTTGCTTTGTCATTATTAGGTGTTGTGTGCAGATTGATGAGGGGGAAAAACTATTTAATCCATTTCAGAATAAGTCTGTAACGTTACAAAATGTAGAAAAAGTAGAGGTGTCTGACTATTTTACAAATTCACTGTATGCACTGAACAGGTCTACAGAGGACGCCATCTCCACAGCTTTACACTCTGCCCTGACCCACCTGGACAAAACCAACACCTATGTGCGAAGACTTTAGCTCAGTATTCAATACGGTCATTCCCTCTAGGCTGGTCACCAAACTCCATGGCCTAGGGATCTCTGTAACTGGACTTTGGACTTCCTAACCAACAGACCCCAGTCTGTCAGGTTAGACAACTTTACCTTCTCAACCCTGAACCTGAACACCGGTGTGCCACAGAGCTGTGTGCTGAGCCCCCTCCTGTACTCACTCTTCACCTACGACTGCGTTCCTGTACACGGTTCCAACACCATCATCAAGTTCGCAGACGACACCACGGTGGTAGGCCTGATCACTGACAATGACGAGTCAGCCTACAGGGAGGAGGTCAAGCACCCGGCTGCATGGTGCGCTGACAACAACCTGGTCCTCAATGCAAAGAAAACCAAGGAGCTCATTGTGGATTACAGGAAGTCTAAAAGTTGCAGCCAGACCCCAGATCTCATGGATGACACTGAGATGGAGCGTGTGCCCAGCTTCAAATTCCTGGGTGTCTACATCTCAGATGACCTCTCCTGGACCCTCAACACCTCAACCCTGGTCAAAAAGGCGCAGCAGCGTCTGTACTTTTGAGGAGGCTGAAGAAGTCCTACCTATCTCCCAAGATCCTGGTGAACTTTTACCGCTGACTAACTGTGCCAGAGTGTGGTTTGGCGGATGCTCTGTGGCCGACCGGAAGGCCCTGCAACGGGTGGTGAAAACCGGCCAGCACATCACTGGTGCCCAGTTCCCTGCCCCATTGTAGACCTCCAGTGCAAGCTGTGTCGGTGTAGGGCGTGCGGCATCCTCAGGGACCCTTCACATCCATGCCACAAACTGTTTGCCCCCCTACCATCAGGCAGGCGGTACAGGTCTCTATGTTCCCGCACTAGCAGGCTCAGGAACAGTTTATTTCCAGCTACTGTAACCCTGCTGAACTCTGACACGGCACTAGCCATATCCACCCGCCCACCACTTAGTACGGCCTCTCAGGGACCTTATTTCACTACTCTCCTTGAAATCTTTACTGGACTCTGACATTGCTTTGCAAAGTCTGACTAAGGACATTATTCAGTTGTACATGTCTACCTCGGTAACCTCATTTCTGCTATCCCTGCATTTCAGTTGCATGCCTCCTTGCACTTGCCATTTGCCTTCATTGCACATTTAAACATCCTACTTAATTGTTTCACTTTTAAATTTTTTGTACTCAGTTATTTGCACTTCTGGTCAGATGCTAACTGCATTTATTTGTACTGTATTGTTCAATGACAATAAGGTTGAATCTAATCTATTCTAAAAAATATCTCTGTGGAGGGGGGGGGTCTCTCCCTATACCTCAACTCTCCCTTTTAATGAATGATGAGGTACAGTCTTTTGTGAAGATTGTTGCTGATGTCTCTGTTGGTTTGTCCCACAGCGGGGGGTCTAATCTCCAGATCCAGGGCTATGAGCCCATCCTGTCCCTGCTGCTGTTCACCAGTGCTCTGGCCCTCCACTCCAGACAGCTGGACCTCAAACTACGACTGGACTTCCTTTGGGCCACACAGGTGTGTGTGTCTGTGTGGGCTGTTGTCCTATGCGTAGATCTAGCTAGCTGATGAACACCATGCTTTACTCATCATCCAACCTTCTGTTGTGACCATACCATGCCAAGTCATATTTTGAGGCTTTTGGCTGCCAAGTGCCAGGCTATTGGCTGTTATTAAAGCTGCTGGCAGATGCTAGCATGGCGATGGCTGATATTGGCATTGTTGGTTACGATAGGACAGGGCTGAAATTGGCATGGTTGTTTACAATAGGACAAGGGGCTGTTATTGGCGTGGTTGTGTTGGGTTATAGTTTGAAATACTTGCTATAGTAGAGGATAATGGTTACATTTATGAGGAATGTATGTGGTGGGGTCAATGGAGGTTGGATATTAAATATGGGCCTGGAGAGTTACTAATTAAGGGAAAAGGCAATCACATGGTTGCAGTCACTGATAAGGGTGGATTGCTGAGGAATGTGGGCTGAGGTCAGGTCAGGTAGCATGAAGGGAGAAGGAACAGTTTTATCACACACATCACTTAACTTCCTGCCTAGCAACAATTATTTTTTCTCCATATTCCGGTTGGAGGAACACGGAATCAACGGGGAATAAGCAGGAAATCAGGAATCTTCCATCCAGGATTTCTGGAAAACCAGGGAATTTATTGAAAGTTCACATAATTCTGTAACCCTACATAGGACAAGGGGGTGATATTGGCATGGTTGGTAAGGATAGGTCAGGACAAGTCACTGATATTGACATGGTTTGGGACAATAGAGCCACTTGGCTGGTAGGGCAGTTATAGTGTCTAGTAGGGTTTGGCTTTAGGTTTGGACCTTTAACTCTTGATTCTACCAAGTGCTCCTTGTCCACAATGTCAGACTAACATGGTGCCTCAGCCCTGGTGTACATTTAGAGCTTATACCGACACCTTGTGGTATGAGCTTTGAACTGCAGCCTTGAGTTGTACTTTGGGGAGAATTATTTTATTCAAATTGATGTGTGTGTGTTTGCGTTTGTGTGTTGTCAGGCGGAGGAGGAGAGGGACGGCATGGAGAAGGTCAAGCTGGACAACAGGAGGATTCTCTTCAACCTGCTTCCTGCTCATGTGGCTCAACACTTCCTCCTGTCCAACCCCAGAAACATGGTGTGTCCTACGTAGACGGACGGACAGATAGACAGACAGACACAGGCAGGCAGACGGACACAAAATGTGTTGTTTCATAAAGGACATTGCCTTTCCTTCAAAGGATCAATAGTACCTTGCCATATACAGAGCCTTCAGAAAGTATTCAGATCCCTTGACTTTTTCCACATTTTGTTACGTTACAGCCTTATTCTAAAATGGTTTAAATTGTTTTTTCCCCTCATCAATCTACACACAATACCTCATAATGACAAAGCACATTTTTTTGGGGGGGGGATGTTTTGCTATTTAAAATAAAATGTCACATTCGCATAAGTCTTTACACCCTTTACTCAGTACTTTGTTGAAGCTCCTTTGGCAGCGATTACAGCCTCCAGTCTTCTTTGGTATGATGCTACAAGTTTGGCACACCTGTATATGAGGATTTACTCCTATTCTTCTCTGCAGATCTTCTCAAGCTCTGTCAGGTTGGATAGGGAGCGTCACTGCACAGCTATTTTCAGGTCTCTCCAGAGATGTTCAATCGGGTTCAAGTCCGGGCTCTGGCTGGGCCACTCAAGGACATTCAGAGACTTGTCCCGAAGCCACCCCTGCGTTGTCTTGGTTGTGTGCTTTGGGTTGTTGTCCTATGGAAGGTGAACCTTCGCCCCAGTCTGAGGTCCTGAGTGCTCTGGAGCAGGTTTTCATTAAGGATCTGTCTATACTTTGCTCTGTTCATCTTTAACTCAATCCTAACTAAGTCCCAGCTGCTGAAAAATGACCCCACAGCATGATGCTGCCACCACCATGCTTCACCGTAGGGATGGTGCCAGGTTTCCTCCAGACGTGACGCCAGAGCTGGAAAAAGTACACAATGGTCATACTTGAGTAAAAGTAAAGATAACTTAATAGAAATGACTCAAGTGAAAGTCACCCGGAAAAATATTCCTCTAGAAAAAGTCTAAAAGTATTTGGTTTTAAATATACTTAAGCATCAAAAGTGAATGTATAAATAATTTATAAGTGCTAATATTAAGCAAACCAGACAGCACCATTTTTTGCATTTACAGATAGCCATGTGCACTCTCCAACACTCAGACACTCAAATGAAGCATTTGTGTTTAATGAGTCTGCCAGATCAGAGGCAGTAGGGATGCCCAGGGACACTCTCTTGATAAGTGTGTGAAATGGGCCATTTTCCTGTCCTGCTAGCCATTAAAAATGTAATGAGTACTTTTGGGTGTCAGGAAAAATGTATGGAGTAAAAACGATATAATTTTCTTTTGGAAAGTAGTGAAGTGGAAGCCACTCCTGACTGAGGAGTGGCTTCCATCTGGCCACTCTACCATAAAGGCCTGATTGGCAGAGTGCTGCTGAGATGGTTGTCCTTCTGGAAGGTTCTCCCATCTCCACTGAGGAACTCTGGAGCTTTGTCAGAGTGACCATCAGGTTCTTCGTCACCTCCCTGACCAAGGCTCTTTTCCCCCGATTGCTCAATTTGGCCCGGCAGCCAGCTCTAGGTAGAGTCTTGGTGGTTCCAAACTTCGACACAATCCTGTCTTAGAGGTCTAGGGAAATTTCCTTCAACCTCATTGCTTGGTTTTTGCTCTGACATGCATTGTCAACTGTGGGACCTTATATAGACAGGTGTGTACCTTTCCAAATAATGTCCAATCACTTGAATTTACCAGAGGTGGACTCCAATCAAGTTGTAGAAACATCTCAAGGATGATCAATGGAAACAGGATGCATCTGAGTTCAATTTTGAGTCTCATAGCAAAGGGTCTGAATACTTATGTATATAGGCTCTTTCTGTTTTGTATAATTTTTTATTAGCAACATTTCTAAGAACCTGTTTTCTCTATGTCATTATGGGGTATTGTGAGTAGATTGCTGAGGAAATATGTTTATTTAATCAATTTATTTAATCAAGTCTGTAACGTAACAAAATGTGGAAAAAAGTCAAGGGGTCTGAATACTTTCCGAAGGCACTTTATACTGAACAAAATAAATACAACATGCATCAATTTCAACTATTTTACTCAGTTACAGTTCTTATAAGGAAATCAGTCATTTGAAATGCATTTGTTAGGCCCTAATCTATGGATTTCACATGACTGGTCTGGGGCGCAGCCCACTTGGGAGCCAGGCCCAGCCAATCAGAATCAGTTTTTATTATTTGGCAAAGGACAAATACTCACTAACAGGGATGTAAACAAATTTGTGCACAACATTTGAGAGAAATAAGCTTTCTGTGCGTATGGACCGTTTCTGGGATATTTTATTTCAGCTCATGAAACATGGGACCAACACCTTACATGCTATGTTTATATTTTTGTTCAATACACAGTACATCTATTTGGCCTAGTGACTACGGTTGGCTATGTGTTTTTCTATAGGATCTGTATTACCAGTCCTATGCCCAAGTCGGAGTGCTGTTTGCTTCCATCCCCAACTTCAATGACTTCTACATTGAGCTGGATGGGAACAACATGGGAGTGGAGTGTCTGAGACTACTCAATGAAATCATCGCTGATTTTGACGAGGTGAGGATGTTGGCTGCTACAGTTATCTGGGATATTAACATTATTTGTTGCCTTCTCCTGTGTATAGGTGTAAATCTCATTTTTCCTCAGCTCATGGATAAAGAATGCTACAAGGACATAGAGAAGATCAAAACCATTGGCAGCACATATATGGCAGCTGTGGGTCTAGTCCCCACCATCGGAACAAAGGCAAGTGTGTGCGTTTGTGTGTTTCTGGTGCGGCCTTGTGTGTGTTTGTTAAATAAAATGTAAAAAGTATGAATATAACAAGGACAGTGAATGAATGTGATAATTAAAAGTAATCTTTGTTTACTTCCTTACTCCCTTCTATAGGACAAAAAATCTGTCTATGATCACTTGAGCACAGTGGCAGACTATGCTATTGAGATGTTTGATGTGCTGGATGAAATCAACTACCAGTCATACAACGACTTTGTCCTGAGAGTGGGTATCAACGTGGGTCCAGTGGTGGCGGGGGTGATCGGGGCCAGGAGGCCTCAGTATGATATCTGGGGGAACACAGTGAACGTGGCCAGCCGCATGGACAGCACCGGAGTCCCTGGCAAGATACAGGTACTGTCAGGGCTGTGCATAAACCTACCAGCTGCCTTTGTAGGCAAAATGTCAACATTTATAGGCCTATATATTTCCTGCAACAACACACTCACTCATCACATATTGTTGGCAAGCCAGTGCCAGTGACTTTAGGTCAAGAGAGGACATGAGATGATTGACATGGGGAGAAGAGTGGCTATCAGCTGACCAGAGAGAATGAGAATGGGGCGGTAGCCTAGTGGTTAGAGTGTTGGACTTGTAACTGAAAGGTTGCAAGATCGAATCCCTGAGCAGACAAGGTAAAAATCTGTCTTTCTGCCCCTGAACAAGGCACTTAGCCCACTGTTCGTAGGCCATCATTGAAAATAAGAATTTGTTCTTAACTGACTTGCCTAGTTAAATAAAGATTAAAAAAAATGCTAGTGTAGGCTAATTATATATGCTGTTGGAACAAACTTATTTTTACTTGATTTGAGTATGTTCTGCTGCTGACATCTGCCTCTTAGCAACAAGCAGTCAGATTGCCCCATTCTTTATCCATAACAGTGAGAGACACGAATGACAGATCCAACTCAAAAGTAGCCTCCTACCTACCAGTAGCCTCCTACCTACCAGTAGCCTCCTACCAGTTGGCGTATTACTGTCTTCCCGCCCAGTGGCCGCATGTGGCCAGTGGCCACGCATGCAAGTCAGAGGTGTGCGCTCTTTGAGCGGGAAGGCAGGGGAGAGGGTATTTTCTGAGATTTATGAGCTTATAAAATCAGATAGTTTGATGTGCATTTTGTTACATTCAAAATGAAAACAAAAATGTAAAGACTACTTTTTTTAAAACCACAGAGCTGCCAGGGCACTTTATCATAGGAGGGCAAGTGGCCGCACTGGTTGAGCCCTATCTGTGCATGTACCTGTGTACTAGTTGAGCCCTATCTATGCATATACCTGTACTGGTTGAGCCCTAACTGTGCATGTGCCTGTGTACTGGTTGAGCCCTATCTGTGCATGTGCCTATGTACTGGTTGAGCCCTATCTATGCATATACCTGTACTGGTTGAGCCCTAACTGTGCATGTGCCTGTGTACTGGTTGAGCCCTATCTGTGCATGTGCCTGTGTACTGGTTGAGCCCTATCTGTGCATGTGCCTGTGTACTGGTGGAGCCCTATCTGTGCATGTGCCTGTGTACTGGTTGAGCCCTATCTGTGCATGTGCCATGTGTACTGTACTGTACTAAATTATGTGTTATGATTGAGGCCTGTTGATTGGCCTAGAGTAAATGTCATTGTATGACAGTGGCATAACCTCTCTCTCTCTCTATTTCCCTCCCTCCCAAAGGTAACAGAGGATGTGTACCGGATCCTGGGGGATAACTATGACCTGGTGTGCCGGGGCAAGGTCAGCGTGAAGGGTAAGGGTGAGATGCTCACATACTTCCTGGAGGGCAAGGTCCACAGCACCGGCTGTGCCCCCACGTCCTCCGTGGTGCGCTCTGCCAGCCTGAACCGCCGCGCCCACTCCTGCGGCAAGGCCAGCATTCCCACCAAACTGGGCAGCGTCAACTCTGTCGCCAGCTTCACCGTCCGTGCTAGCATGGTTAGCCTCGGTGGCATGGGTAACAGCAGCTCTAGCCCCGGTGTCAACGTCCACCCCACGCAATGCTTGCCCTCGCACTGCGTGCCTACTCTGGGAGAGGAGGAGGAAGAAGAGGAGACAGAGGTAGATGTGGGAGGAGTGGCTGTGTAGGTAGGTGGAGAGAAGAAGCGCTGCACTATTGTAAACTTGAGCTCCAGGGTCCTGGGCTATAACATCCATCAGGACTAGATCCACTGAGGGTCCCACTACAGAATGAACCAAGGTCTCCTGTGGGTAAATGGGATACAGGGACAGTCCACTGCACAATGGATCAATGGAGGGATGCTCCTCCAGGAGCTACCTGGTTCTGAGGATGGTCAGATTGGATATCTGGACAATCACACCAAGTATAAAATCCCAATTGCAATCAACCTGCGGACTTGATTGGGTTTGTGTACGTTTTTGTGACAGTAGTTGTGACTTGCCACCGTTTGGAACCACATACAATCAACTGAAGAATTCCAGCTTCCAGGATTGGAACACCATGCTCCTGATGACTTAAGAGTGGCAGTCAGGTGACAGTGTGTCGTCCCTCTGTGTGTGCACAGTCCCAACAAGGGGTCATGCACACACAACCCAGTATTATCCACATATAAGAGGACTGATCATGTTATTAATGCTTTTCTATGTCTTCTTCTCTGATTATGCCAAGGATACATTCCATCCTTCACAGTGTAAATACAATCTGTGTACTGTACGTATGGTATGCATGCAAGTGTGTATTTCTACACAAATATTTATATGTGTGTATGCATGTGGGTGTTCTTAAATCTTAAACAAATTAGCACAAATAAGTTTTTATACATTTAAAGAGTTTTCAAAATCTCAAAAGGCTTTTGAAAGGTTTTCGGCAGTTCATGAACTGTTAGTGCTGCTCATCCTGCTGGGATAGATTGACTGGTCCGGTTCCCCGTCGAGCGCAAACCAAAGCAATGAGCTTCTTTTAAGATCCTGTGGTTTAGTACATCGTCCTTCACGGCAGGAGCACAAATGCCATCTAGGTCTCTGGATTTCTAGAGCAACGAGGGAAAAAGTCATTCAGGCAATTTTTTTCCAGAAACACTCAATGTATCGGATGAGGGTAAGTAACATAGTATTATTTCTAATGTAGGCAACCGGGAGAAATACACACACTTTGTTTGCTTCTGTGACCTTGTTGAGCTCGTGTATTGATCAAGGCTTGTTATTCGTCCATTGCTCTGCTCTGATAAGGATTACGTGTGGGAGTGTGTGTCCTGTGTTGGCTACACAAGCAGCAGGCTGCGGCCAAGGCTTTGAAAGTGAGGTCGGTACGAGAGGTATTGGGTAAAGTACATTGGCTTTGACCCACAGAGCGATAAGGATGCCCTTATCCCCGAGTCCGACTGACGTGCGCTGTAAAACTCTAGTGAATGCCAAACCTGGTGCGGCCGTGTTAGTGTCAACGGTACGTTTACACACGTTCTGTATGTCTTACACACACACACATCCAGCGACATACACATGCTCACACCTTCACACATGCACTTACACAAACCCACACACACACACAGACATGCACCCCTGTGCACATCACACACACACAAAATCTGTATTCTGCAAATAAGTATAGACTCAGCAACCTACGTAGGAGCTGTAGAATCACAGTTTCCAGCTCCCATACCGTAGATTAAGCCTGGCCATTAGATAGATACAGTAGGTGACGACTTTCACTCGATCTGCAGTTCCAGTTTCAAGTATTTTGCCTTACTTCTAAGAAAGCTTACCGTGATTGAAACATGCCTTTTTAGCTCATCAGTTTGATACACAGACAATGGTACTTTTGTAAATAGATTACTACAGCTATAAACAGCTATAAACAACGTATCTTGTACAGTTATCTCCGTTTACAGTTTATTTTGTAATAAACACATTGTTGATGTACAAAATACATGATCTTAAGTTTCTTGATGTAGTGTGTGTGTGTGTGTGTGTGTGTGTGTGTGTGTGTGTGTGTGTGTGTGTGTGTAGGAATTAAAGTAGGAATTAGGTCAAGATTCTGGAATGCTGGTGTCCTGGGATGCCAAGTCATGTCCTTGATGAGGTTAGTCCTCGTTAAGCATGTTATTTTTCTCTCTGAAAAAGGTCTCCACAGGGATGCTGGCACCTGTTGAGTCCAATGCTTCCCACAGTTGTGTCAAGTTGGCTGGATGTCCTTTTGGGTGGTGGACCATTCTTGATACACACGGGACACTGTGTGTGAAAAACACAGCAGCGTTGCAGTTCTTGACACAAACCTGTGCGTCTCACGTGCTACCATACCCCGTTCAAAGGCACTTCAACCTTTCGTCTTGCCCATTCAACCACTGACACACTCCAAGTCTCAACTGTCTGAAGGCTTAAACAGGCTTCTTTAACCTGTCTCCTCCCCTCCAGCTACACTGATTCAAGTGAATTTAACAAGGGACATTCATGTGGGATCATAGCTTTCACCACGATTCACCTGGTCAGTCTATGTCATGGAAATAGAAGATGTTTTTATGTTTTGTATACTCAGTGTGTGTGCTCAATGGGGTTTTCCAGCTCCATTTGTTAACCTTTGAACCAACATGGTTCTTACAATAACAACTTCCCTGCAAAGCTTCAGCTGCCCAAAGTCACTGACACTGGCAAATTTGCCTAGTCTGTCTGTGTTACTTTCCACAGATAAACCTAGAAACATCCCAAAATGTTGAGCGGCGGCCAATGCTTTCCAATGTTTTCCCAGTATTTTGTGGTTTTCCCGGGGCTCAATCAGTATAACAGTTAAGTCAATAAAGAACTGGCCTGGCCTGCTCAACAGTACTCCCTGGTTTACACAGTCTGTTGTGGTGTTCTGTTATAACCTATTATATTGGAGGATGACTAGCCTTTCGGTGGTTACTCTAACCGTAGTTGATAATACTATCGAACTCATTAGTAAATCCAGTTGTGTGTCAGCTCTGCTTATATGTTTCTGTGCCTGTAGGATTCCCAAGGTAAAAACACTGGCTACATACTGTAAGTAACTGGGTAGCATTGACAGAGTGGATGTTGAATATTTGCGGCAGGTAGCCTAGCGGTTAGGAACATTGGGCCAGTAACCGAAAGCTTGTTGTTTCGAAACCCCAACCCGACTAGGAACAAAATCTGTTGATGTGCCCTTAAGCAAGACATTTAACCCTAGTTGCTCTGGATAAGATCGTCTGATAAATGACCAAACATTTTACATTTGAACCAAAACAGATTACTTAATGTTCATTAATATAATCAGATTTTAATATTTGCTGTTCCTAGAAAATTGAACATTGAGACAAATTAGTCAAATTTAGAACATTTTATGAATGAGAATGTTTGTGTAATCTCATCTGTCTCTGATATGGGCAGATGCTGGCTCTACCAAACCAGGATTGGTGTCACGGTTTGTACTGCCATAACCATGACTGGCACAGTTTTCTGTAGTTTATGCAAAGGCGGACTTGTGTGACACAAATAAGGGCAAACCAAACTGACCAGCTGCTGTTGTTATGATGGCGTTTTAGTGTGCCCCATCAATCAATGTCTCTACGGTTACAATTAAGCAAGAAAGGGAATGTAAGATAAAAACATGTGGTGTTCAACTGCACAAACGTTCCTTCTTGGGGCGGCAGGGTAGCCTAGTGGTTAGAGCGTTGGACTAGTAACCGGAAGGTTGCAAGTTCAAATCCCGGAGCTGACAAGGTACAAATCTGTCTTCCTGCCCCTGAACAGGCAGTTAACCCGCTCAATGTCACTAGGCCGTCATTGAAAATAAGAATTTGTTCTTAACTGACTTGCCGAGTTAAATAAAGGTTAAAAAAAAATCCTCAGTTAATTGATGTTTTAGAGACTCGACAGCAATATGTAAGTTAAAAGTCTCCAACCAGAAATGTCTCCAGAAACCATGATTTTGAATAGAAAGTATGCAAATTCTACAGTTGGTGCTGCTGCTGCATAGTCATTATAATGTGTGCTATTGAAATGATCAGTGATTTTGCTAGCTTCAGAGTCATCACAAATAATACAAGAATCCTATATATTATATATATAGCCCTGTTCAGTTCATCAGGTTCACATGATCTATTTGCATAAAACTAATCAGCTTATGAAATACTAATGATACAGCTGCTGGAACCCATCCAGGAAGAAGGGGAGGAGGATGAAGAGGAAGTGTCTTCAGGTGCGGAGGCCTTGTCGGGACTCCAGTTCTCTGGACCAAAGTAGTGCTGCCCAGGTGGAGAGCAACTATCTCTCTGTAGGCCTACCATATCCAACTCCTACCCAGACAACAGGGGACCTCTGGGATGAAGAAACCCGACCAGGGTTCATCCTCCCTGGGAAACAGAGAGGCTAATGGGGAAGAGGATGGAGCTCAGCTGGAAGTAGAGGAAAGTAGGCTGCTGTCCCCAGCCCTCTTCTCACTTTATATTTTTTGTTGACGGTTCGGTGCAAGTATTTCAATTTATTCCAGCCTCAGCTATCCATCAACAGGAGAGGGAAACAAACACATTGCACAAGGAGGAGACTCCTGGTCATCGTCAGATCGTCAGATGAAGAGCAACCAACTACACCACCACGACCACAGAAGAGAAGAGGGAAGGACGAGCTACCACCACCACAGAAGAGAAGAGGGAAGGACGAGCTACCACCACCACAGAAGAGGAGTGGGAAGGACGAGCTACCACCACCACAGAAGAGGAGTGGGAAGGACGAGCTACCACCACCACAGAAGAGGAGAGGGAAGGACGAGCTACCACCACCACACTAGAGGAGTTGGAAGGACGAGCTACCACCACCACAGAATAGGAGAGGGAAGGACGAGCTACCACCACCACAGAAGAGGAGAGGGAAGGACGAGCTACCACCAACACAGAAGAGGAGAGGGAAGGACGAGCTACCACCACCACAGAAGAGGAGTGGGAAGGACGAGCTACCACCACCACAGAAGAGGAGAGGGGCTAGAGGGCGGAGAAAGGTGCCAACTGCACTAAGTACCAATAATAAGCCTGTAGTCATGACGGTCTGGACAAACAAAATATATCAAATGTACATTTCCCTCCTGTGTTTATAGAGATTGAATAATTCAATTATAGTGATCAAACACACATTTTGGTCATCTGCCCATGATACTTTTTTCAATTTATCCTCCTAGGATGATCCTTTCCCACAACTTCTGGTGAATCTTATGCATTGAGGAGGCTACAACATATGAGCTGGTTGTTGAGTAGACTTGAAAAGGGCACATTGCAACATTGCAAGACAAAAAAAGGCTGTGTCACCAATACACAATAAATAATGTTGAGTCATGACCATGAATTAGGACACTGAGAGCAGGTGACACTCCTAATCAACCTATTGTGTTTGTCAACATCTACATATGACATGGTGGCTTCAGTTGGTGTGACGTGACACACTGAACAATAGCTCAGTAATTACACAAAGTCACCATGCTTCATCACGTGACGAGAAGCATGGGGTATCTCATAGAGGCACAGAGAGAGAGAGAGAGACAAAGTGTGTATGCATGTGTGTATCGAGGTATGGGGAAGGGGTGTCGAGGTGTTCAGTGTTTACCTTAGATAAAGTGTGATGTTCTAATACTTCAACAGGAAATGACCATTTACACAAGTCTTTCTCCAGACAAACATGTTATGTTCGCCTGGTTATGCAATTGAGGGGATGATCGTGTTTATGTGACCCACAGATGACCCCTATTTCAACCACGTGGACTGACCAACAAATATGTTTAAGTCAAATAGAATCAAGCCATAGCCAGTTCTCGACTTACCTATAACCTCTGACCCTATCATGAATGAATCTCAATGCACATCATCATCAATCCCTCATTAGTTTGTCTACCACATCACACAGTATGTATTTGTCATTACATTTCAATAGATACCCTTCTTAAATATATTCTTGCATCTTCATTATGATACCGGTCATAAGATAAGACCATGAATAGGGGTCAAAACACACACACACACACATGTTTTCCAACATCACCTTGTACAATTACTGTACTCCTCGTCCCAGAGTAAATATTGACGACAGGGCAGGCAGGCAGCTCCAGTGAACCTCAGTTCAGATCTACGCACT